>NC_081406.1:186284769-186559769 GCF_030272615.1 Cryptomeria japonica | reverse complement strand
ATACACATACACATATGCATACACATACGCATACACATACACATTGTGTGGGAGAAAAAGTGACACTAAGCAAAGATGCCCTAATCTCACTTTCAACCACACACTTGTGGAATACGAAAGAGCCTAGAGGTATCACACAATTGGCTACTTCTTCTTGTGGAAGAGAGAGCCATGGGCTACCTATTAGGATTTCTATTCCTTTGTTGCAATTGAAAGATGAAATGATGCAAGTTCAATCCCTAACCCCAAAGTGCAAGTATGAACTAATAACAAGATTGCAGAATTGAACTTAAACAATGGAAAGATGTAAACACAAGGACAAGACAAGAATGTAAATGTGTACCCGGTGTTAAAATATGAATGAAAATATTCAGGACGGGGGCGCGGGCGCCACTGTCCTGATTCTGCCCCTGAAACTGCTCCGAAAACTGTTGTTTTTTGCACTCTGGAAAAGCTGTCAAAAATGCTGAAAATGCTATTTGTCAGGAGGACCAGGGTGCCCAGCGCCCCTATCCTAGGGACCAGGGCGCCCAGCGCCCCTATCCTGGCAGGACCAGGGCGCCCCATGCCCCTGTCCTGGTCTTTTGCTCTGAGATTTGGTGTGAAGTTCGGTCTCCGTCTGCTTCTTCCGGATCTGTAACTTGCGGCGTCGTCCGAATTCTGAAACCTGCACTTATATCTGAAAAGGTGTGGTGGGCGGCTATATAGGGTTTTGCCTTAGTCAAACCCCCGCTTCGGTGATTTCCACCTCCACGAATAGCCAAGTTGTATTGTAAAATGTATTGTGTGTGCAGACCTAGTGTGTGTGCAAGGTCCTTAAATGCAAGAAAGCAAACTAGAGCAACCTAGAAAGTAAACCCTAATTGCTTGTAAATGATAATGTAAGTGCTCTAAACCAAGATGCAAAGTGATCTAAAGCATGAATAAAGGATATATTGAAACTTATGCAAAGACATGAAAACAACATGAAATCATACCCAACCCTCAAGGGAGGAGTACAAGCCAATCTTCAGTCGGTAATCTCCTATTGTCCTTCAATGTCTCCCAAGCCCTAAATGAATGAAATTGATGAATGCTTGATGGATGGATGTTGAATGTTATTGAATTCTTCAAAGATCTTCTCTTTCGTTGCATAGAAGGTCCTCGAAAGCCAAAATTCCGGATCCTTTCAAATGAAGAAAGAGAGCTCTTATATATGAAACCCTAGGTCTTAATTTCGACTTTTGGCTGACCTAGAGATTGAATTTCCCGCCAATTTCTTGGGGTTAAGCTTTATTTTATGATTGGATCGCGCTCCTAAAATTTCGGGAAAAATGTCCGAGACCATGTGCACTCCGGGCGCCATGGTCTCGACAACTTTTCACCAAATTTTCAGGGCCGTCGGATATGATGATTTTAGAGCGAATCCCGAAGTTACAGCTGATTTCGAGATGTTTTGACCCCCGAAATCAAGCCCCCAAGTTCAAAATAGGACCTAATTAGGGTTTTTGATTAAATGATGTATTGGAAGAATAAAATGAAAGGGGCACACTTCAATGAAAAGGGCCCAACTTTATGATATAGGAGATGATAAAATAGAACCTTAGACCTAATTAATTTAATTAATTAAGTGCTAAAGGGGAAATGCAATGCAAAATGCAAAATGCGCCAAGGCAGGTGCTAAACTAGGTGTGAAATTGTACCACCCTAGCAAGTGCGTACAATTTACGACGCTACATTTAGCCCCCACTTTAGCGGTCATATGAACACTACGTGCATATGCAAGCTAAAGTACAGAAAAGTAAACATTATTTGAAAAAGGATATATCCATAAGTCTGTCGAACGAAGCCCCCAGCGGTATCTGCAGTACACAGTTAGGAACCGCACCCTACAAAACACACGTTAGATCACAAAATCACCTAATGCTTACTAAGGAAGGTGATGAAAATTTGAGGGTAGCTCTATGCCCCCCCCTGTTTCGGCTTGCTAATTTTAGTGTGTTGAAACAGGGTATCATGTTTACCACTTCGAATTGTTAAAGAATATTGATGACAAATGCTCACAAGAAGATTTGATATGAGATCAAAAACTAATGGAGAATCATTTGGTAAGAAAGAGGACTAAATCTCAATTCCAACACAACAAAGAGTGTGAGGATTTGAGAGTTCTCTAACACAAGATGAAGGATGTAAATGGAAACAAAATGCAAAGAGAAGGAAAGAAAGGAAAAAAGCATGAATACACACATTGGTGATCCATGAGAAGAATAGTGAGAGAGAAAAACACGGACTTCTCGCCCCTAGATCTTGTCTAGGTGATCCATGTGAAAAAGGACATGGAAAACTAGCCCCTAGAGTCTGTCTAGGTGATCCATGTAAGGGAGGAGAGTGAGAAAGTCTAACCTTATGCCGCTAGTTCCACTCAACCTCGTGCATGTGTGTGTAAGGGAGGTTAGAAGCACCTCATAGGAGTCTATGCCCGAGTATGCTACAAACTGTATATGTATAGTACAAAAGCGTGACATCTCGCTCTAAGAATCTGTGCTCTGGTTCCGAGAATAATCACCTTGTATAAAAGAAAAATGGAGACATCTCGCTCTAAGAGTCTGTGCTCTGGTTCCGAGAATGACCCATTGCTCAAAAAGTGTAATGTTTATGTCATAAGCAAAGTAGAACAAGGATACCTACCTTCATCACAAAAGAAGATACCCCAAAAATGCAACAATGTCATAGATCCAAGCAAGAGAGTTTTGCACTCTTTAAGCAAGGATAAGATAGTTGAAAAGGGATATCTTGTAGTATGTGTAAAGGAGATCCTTAGTGGAGAAGAGATATTTGTACAAAAGACACCTATCCCTGAGAGAAATTGTCTTAGACAAATATAACATCTTCTAGAATAAGACAAAGAAGAGAATAAGAATGCAATACTTCCTTCTTTTGCGAGGTGAAAGTGATTCTTAATGAAGGATGACGCTCTTTTTAACCCAATTAGGAGAGTGAATTCGTTATGGATGTATTTTACCAAGTGCAAAAGAGGTTGTAGTCAAGGACTTACACCTCTTGTAAGAGAGAATCCTTGAACAAACAACAACAAATGCGTACAAGGCATCAAGTAATAAAGTCCACACCATCCACAAAATAGGAAAAAGTGGATCCTTAGATAAAAATAAGGAAAGATCATTGCCTCCCAAGGATAAGGACAATGAGAAGGACTTACACAATCTTCTAGGGAGAGATTTGGACATAAGCAAAAGAAGAGATGTATGAAATCACTCTTGTCCCCATAGGAACAAGAAAATTAGGCTATTATGTTGCTTCAAAAAATATGATTGCACTTGAAATTGTACCATCATGAATGACAATGAGCCCCCAGTAAATGAGCTACCAATGTCACATAATGATGAGCAACATAATAGCCATTAATGTTATTTAAAGACATGATAGACTAAATGAGGTATTTGAATATGACATGTTAAATGCTCAACTATAAGTGAGATCAAGAACATGTATAAAATGATAAAGATTGAAGAAGAAAAGTCACATGAAATCTTAGAAGAGGGATGAGTGTAATTTATTAGAGCCTTATCCCTAGAGGAAAGGACTTTATGATGAATAGGAGATAAAGATTCATAAGTGGATTTAGAAATTTGAGGGGATTCATAAAGAGATTTATTCATTGCCAAGACTTTCTTATGAGGGGAATGAGAGTTGATAGAAGTAGAAGATGAGTTAGTTGAAGTGAGATCATCATCACTACTAAATATAGCATTTACATTGAGAGATGGTCTTTTAGATGCTTTGGTAGGTTTGCAGGGATTATAGCCGAGTCCAAAGGCATAATTGTGAAAATTAGTCTCTAGAGGAACTTTTATCCCTTGTTCATGAGCGCCACAACCATTTCCATGATACCCATGCTTAGCAAAAATGCGAAAACCATGACCATAACGATCAGCCATTTCAGGAAGAGAAGGTGGTTTTTCATAAGACAAAGAATCAAACTCTTCATAATTAGAGGTGTGAGGAGAAGAAGTTTGAGAAGCGGCCACAAAATTATTGCTCATAGGTTCAGGTAAGACAGATTGATCTCTAGTTTCTTCCTTCTTTTTAACTTTAAGCTCTCTAGGAGGAACCCTATACTCACCTACAAAGGTGGGATTAAAATCAAGGGATCCCCAATCATCTTCTGCGAGAACCTTCTCAGGATCAAAAGCCTTTTTATGCGTATATTCAAGTCGAGAAGGATCTTCTTTAGGAGCTTCAGACTCATCCAAAGAATTTTGATTATCAGAGGGTAAGGATTCATCCATAGGTATCTTGTTCAAAGAGTCATTACTAGAAGAGGAAGGCTTAGATGTTTGCAAACAAGCTTGAAAATTAGTATCACCTATCAAGGTATATGTCTTATTGTTATAAATGAATTTAACTTGTCTATGCAATGTAGAGGGGACAGCTTGCATACTGTGAATCCAAGGTCTCCCTAATAACAAGTTGTATGTTAGATTTCCCGACATAACATGGATAGGAGTGGGCAAAGTAACAGGTCCCACTGTGATGGGTAAGGTGATAATACCTAATGAAGACTTAGCCACGTTATCAAAGCCTCGAATGGGACGAGAGTCAGGCTCAATAAGGGATGTATCCACATTCATCTTATGCAATAGATTAATGCTACACACATTAAGGCCAGAACCATTATCTACCAGTGTTCGTCTTATAGCAGTGTCATTTATGATAACCACAATCATCAAGGGATCATATTGATGTTGAATTTCACTAGTAGGCAACTCATCTTGAGTAAACACAATTTGAGTTTCAGGATTCATCACAGAGTTCACCAAAGACACTATATTACTAGATGTATTAGGTGGAGGAACATTCAAATCTTTCAAGGCATCTTGTAACATTCCATGATGAGCGGAAGAAGTTTGGATCAAATCCCAAAGGGATATCTTAGCAGGGGTAGCTTTAAGTTGTTCTATGAGATCATATTCCTTACCAAGAACTTGTGAAATCCGTGGAGCTTGCGGAAGAATTGGTTGAGGATTAGGAAGAGACACTGGAGTAATAGGATGAAGATTAGGTTGCCTATTATTTCTAGTATTATAAGTATGGGCAACCGCATGATAACTCTCTCTAGTCATTTGCTTAGCATACTCATAAGGGCTCTTAGTAGAATAACCTCCTTGCACAGTAATAATAGGTTTCTTAGGAGTGCAAAAAGAATCATTAGCATAACCGCCTTGAACCACTAAGATAGGCTTCTTTAAAGGTTGATAATTTTGAGAAGGACAAGCACCTTGGACAGTGAAGAGAGGTTTGTTAGGTGTTTCATTCACATGTATCAAATTGATTAAGGATGGTTTAGAGGAATGAACAAAAGTATTGGAAAAATTATTGATAGTCTTCTCTTGCACTAAAATATTATCACAGATTAAATCAATTTTAGGAGAGAGACCAGGGGTAGGCATTGATGTTCTAGTAGGAAGAGTAATACTAGGAAAGGTCATATCATCCTTTATCATCAAAGGATCTACATGGGGAATAAAATCTCTAGGAGAAGGATCAACATTACTCTCTAAAGTCTCACTTTTGAGAGGGAGATCTTTGAAAGAGATGTTAACCATTTTGCTTTGAACTAGGGTTTCCTTATGAGTAGAACCAAGTTGAGGAGAGGGAGATGCTTTATTTTTAGAGGGAGAATAATTGCGATTCAAGGAAGGGGAGAAACTATCAAGGGAGTTTCCAATCTTGATTTCATCCCCTTTGGCTAGGGGTAGAGAATAATCTATACCTTCTTCTAATGGTTCATCCCAAATAGTGAGGTTGTTGAAAGGAATGTTTGAAGTATTGTCAATTTCGGGAGAGGAGATAACATTGTTTATTAATTCCTCATTCTTAGGAGGGAGAGCATCAATAGATGTGTTAAACTCATCCTCTTTCCTCAAAATATGTTCAATAGGGGAGAGAGAATTAAGGAAATTGCTTATTATTTCATCTTCTTTCTCTAAGGGATGCTTATGGGTAAGACAAACTTTAGGAGAAGGGTAAGCATTTATCATTAATTCATCATCTCTAGTGGGAATTTTGTTGGAAAAGGAAATGCCATCACTAGGAAATGTAGGGATAATGTCATCTTCTTGCACAAAAGGATCCTCATGAAGGGAGCATTTTTTAGGAGCCACAAGGTCATCAAGGGCATCATCCAACAAAGCATGATCATATTTATTAAAAGGTTTATCTTTTGATTCAAAAGGAGATATCTCTTCATAGAGGGGATCATTGAAAACAACCATGCTACTAGATTTAGTGGAAGAGTTGATAGGAATGTACCCTTGAGAGGAATCATTCGACTTATCTTTCTCATCACAACGAAACGACATAGTAACAATGTTTATGAGTTTTTGGTAAAATGAAGGTTTGGTATATTTAGGTTTCAAAAATTCATCTAAAGCTTCATCTAACTCATAATCATCACAAATATGAACATCTTGCAAATAAAAATCTGACATTTTGAAATTGCATAAAATTTAAACACACAATGCAAAGAAAAACACTTCTTTTTTTTTTTTTTTTTTAATGAAAATGAAATGAAAACACACTAAATCTAGATCTAGATCTAACAAATGCAATGCAAGAGGAAGCAATGATAGATTCACGTTGGGTTCACCAAAATGTGTGGGAGAAAAAGTGACACTAAGCAAAGATGCCCTAATCTCACTTTTAACCACACACTTGTGGAATACGAAAGAGCCTAGAGGTATCACACAATTGGCTACTTCTTCTTGTGGAAGAGAGAGCCACGGGCTACCTATTAGGATTTCTATTCCTTTGTTGCAATTGAAAGATGAAATGATGCAAGTTCAATCCCTAACCCCAAAGTGCAAGTATGAACTAATAACAAGATTGCAGAATTGAACTTAAACAATGGAAAGATGTAAACACAAGGACAAGACAAGAATGTAAATGCGTACCCGGTGTTAAAATATGAATGAAAATATTCAGGACGGGGGCGCGGGCGCCACTGTCCTGATTCTGCCCCTGAAATTGCTCCGAAAACTGCTGTTTTTTGCACTCTGGAAAAGCTGTCAAAAATGCTGAAAATGATGTCTGTCAGGAGAACCAGGGCACCCAGCGCCCCTGTCCTGGCAGGACCAGGGCGCCCCACGCCCCTGTCCTGGTCTTTTGCTTTGAGATTTGGTGTGAAGTTCGGTCTCCGTCTGCTTCTTCCGGATCTGTAACTTGCGGCGTCATCCGAATTCTGAAACCTGCACTTATATCTGAAAAGGTGTGGTGGGCGGCTATATAGGGTTTTGCCTTAGTCAAACCCCCGCTTCGATGATTTCCACCTCCACGAATAGCCAAGTTGTATTGTAAAATGTATTGTGTGTGCAGACCTAGTGTGTGTGCAAGGTCCTTAAATGCAAGAAAGCAAACTAGAGCAACCTAGAAAGTAAACCCTAATTGCTTGTAAATGATAATGTAAGTGCTCTAAACCAAGATGCAAAGTGATCTAAAGCATGAATAAAGGATATATTGAAACTTATGCAAAGACATGAAAACAACATGAAATCATACCCAACCCTCAAGGGAGGAGTACAAGCCAATCTTCAGTCGGTAATCTCCTATTGTTCTTCAATGTCTCCCAAGCCCTAAATGAATGAAATTGATGAATGCTTGATGGATGGATGTTGAATGTTATTGAAGTCTTCAAAGATCTGCTCTTTCGCTGCATAGAAGGTCCTCGAAAGACAAAATTCCGGATCCTTTCAAATGAAGAAAGAGAGCTCTTATATATGAAACCCTAGGTCTTAATTTCGACTTTTGGCCAACCTAGAGATTGAATTTCCCGCCAATTTCTTGGGGTTAAGCTTTATTTTATGATTGGATCACGCTCCTAAAATTTCGAGAAAAATGTCCGGGACCATGTGCACTCCGGGCGCCATGGTCCCGACAACTTTTCACCAAATTTTCAGGGCCGTCGGATATGATGATTTTAGAGCGAATCCCGAAGTTATAGCTGATTTCGAGATGTTTTGACCCCCGAAATCAAGCCCCCAAGTTCAAAATAGGACCTAATTAGGGTTTTTGATTAAATGATGTATTGGAAGAATAAAATGAAAGGGGCACACTTCAATGAAAAGGGCCCAACTTTATGATATAGGAGATGATAAAATAGAACCTTAGACCTAATTAATTTAATTAATTAAGTGCTAAAGGGGAAATGCAATGCAAAATGCAAAATGTGCCAAGGCGGGTGCTAAACTAGGTGTGAAATTGTACCACCCTAGCAAGTGCGTACAATTTACGACGCTACACACATACACATACACATACACATACACATACACATACACATACACATACACATACACATACACATATACATATACATATACATACACACACATATCGAGAGAGAGAGTTGCAAGTATGAGAGATGAAGGTGATAGACATGTAATACACACACACATAGAGAGAGAGAGAAGGGTGTACAAGTATGAGAGATGAAGATGTTAGACACATAATAAAGAGAGAGGGAGATAGACATAGACATAGACATAGAGAGGGAGAAACATGAAGTGTTTGTGTGTGTGTGTGTAAAATATTATAATATAATAAGATAATATGATATATTATAATATAATAAATATTCTTCTTATATATTATATTGTACCTTTATTTACAATTATAATATAATATAATAAACTATTTTTATAATATATTTTTATTGATGAAAGTGGGATTTTTAGCTTGGTCCAAACTAGGTGAGACCACAATTAAGGGACCTCATCCTTGACATGAACACATTTAACAATCCAAACCTATAAGCACAATAGCCCAACATGGGCACAAAGCCCACAAGCACAACAAACCAATGAGGGTATGGACTACAGAGTCATAGGCATGAATGTTTTCTAAGTAAAATGGTATGAACACTAGTAGCATGAATGCTACATGAAAACCCACAAGCACATTGGATCAACAAGGGTATGAGACCACTCACAATAACCCAAGAAGCGTTTGAACCTTGGTGGCAACAACAACATTCCACAACTTAATCATTACACCATGGGATGAACCTCAAGATATAATATAATATAATATTATCAAGTATTATATAATAATATAATATACAACATATATTAAAGTATTATATAATAATATAATATATCTACATAACATACAATATAATATAAAATCAAACAAAGTGTATATGTATATATATAAGACACCTTTGATTATATTATACCAATTTACACATCAACATAGTTGACATGATGACATAATTTGTGTAGAATCAATCTTCTTGCTGTGAGTGCTTCTATATATTCACAATAAACAATAAGCCCACTAAAGTGGGGGCTATTTATGTAACATAAAAAACTGTATACTCTTGCAATTTCATTCTAAAACTCACTTCGGTGTTTTTTTAATAGTGTGTTTTTAAGCTATTTTAGATTTTTGTGTTAACTTTCTCTCCCATGGTACCAAAATATTAGCATATTATTATTTCTCTTCCCTAACCTAATGTAATGTGTTAGTTTCTAGCCTTTATACTTTTTCTAGCTGATTTTTTTAAAACACTAGTTCAACATGTAGACATCTCACAACATTTCATTAATCTTTAAGCTTTTTAGGCTTTTTTTCCTTCATCTCTCAACTTGTAGGTAACCATTCGAAAGTGAAACCAAATGATTTTCCAATTCCCTCTTCTCCCTCTTTGACCATGTTCAATTTGTTAATTCTCTCAAGCTATCTTTAATTCCTCTTACAACTTTGAGTATTCTTATCACTTGATGAATTTGTTATGAAGAATCCTTATCACTTTATCAAACTTGTGAGGAGCGTAGTATCATCTTGCATCGATATTTGTGCTTCCATTGGCTTCACCAAGCTTTTGGGAGGTGACTTGTACTATGATTTTCTCTAAATTCTTCTCTCTTTTCTATTATTTTTTATTAAGTAAGCAAGGAAGGGACTTGATCCCATACAATCATAACACAATAAAACCATTAGAGAGCAACCACTAGCACAAAACAACCATAATAAAAAATGTAATATCAAAATGTCATTTAGAGTACCAGTGGCCAAATTAGGACTAATATAAATATTAGCTAATCAACCAAGCACAAAGAAGACACATGTATGCCATTAGAAATTTTAAATATAAAGTCAACATGAAACTATAACAACAAATAATTAAACCTATATCTACACCCTTCCAAAAAACTAAACATAACGAGATTCAAATGACGATTTATTTTGGTCTTTAATTAGACCCCGATTCTTTTCTAGGATCTAGAGGTTCTTCTTCTATTATTTAGCATCAAGGACACAGTCTTTAGGATCCTCCAAATTTTGAACACTAGAGTCTGCAATCTTCTTTTGTTGCTTCTATTTTCTATTTTTATTATTGTAGAATCCTTATTACTATTGATTTTGACACTTGGGATTTGGTGCAGGAGCACCTAGAAGGCTCATGAAGCCCATTGTCTTTTTTCTTCTTTTTTTTCATGTTTCTATGATGTAATAAGGTCACTTGGACCATTTCATATTGATTTTCTCATGATGTAAGGCCTTGGTGCTACTTTTGATCATTGTACCTGTAGACACCTAAAATTGTCATGTCTAATTAAATAAATATCTTTATTTATTTAATTATTTTTAGCCTAATTCTTCTATTAATTGAATAAATATTTATTTATTTAATTAATTCATTTATCCTTTTCTAGCCTTATTTCTCATTTAAATAAATACATTTATTTATTTAAATTATCCTTTTCCCTAAATTAAATAAATACTTTTATTTATTTAATTGATCCCACTTCTTCTATTAATTAAATAAATCTTTATTTATTTAATTAATTCATTATCCTTTTCCACCCATGACACATGTCATTCATCTCTTAATTCATACACTACCTACCCTATTATTATTTTCTTATTTCCTCTACCTACCCTCTAATCATAGCCGACCATTTATCTTTTACACCTCTCAATCTTATCCCTCCATTTCTTATAGTGTCTTCTATATAAGGAGACGCTTCCTTCATTATCAACCCTATGCATTCTAATCAAGTATCTTAACATTTGAACTTTCATATGCGATCAAGCCTACTTGCAACCATATTTTCGTTCTTTGTTGAGCTCTTGTGCACACATAAAATTTGAGAGCAAATATATCAAGCAAGATCAATGGAGATAGGAAGAATGGAGATTCAAACTCTATTGGACATGTGATGGTATAATCTTTGTGATTTCATTTGATTTACATTGTCTTAGGTAATCTTCATATGTTATGGTGGATCTTTGTTGATTGTTAGGCTAGGGTTTTGTGGTTGAATTTATATAGTCTTTCAATATTGATTATTTCCACTTTTCACCATAAACGTTTTGGCATGCCCGGTGGGACTCTTGTCCCTTTTGCATTTAACATCTTTTGTTGCAGATTTTATGTTTTTGAAGTTGCAGATCTGATATTTTTGACAACATTTCGACATTTTCGCTTTTGCGCATTTTGAGATCGCATTTTTGCTTTTCTGCCGCGTCTATAACCTCTTGAATCGTGTCTGCGTCTTCGACATTATTTTACTTTTTTGCAAATTACAGGGTCATGTCTATGTTCCCTAATCACGTCTATGAACCTCTAAATCGCGTCTGTGTTTTTGACAATATTTTCATTTTCTAGATTGCAGGCTTTCATTATAGGCGCGTCTGTGGGCAATTTAATCGCGTTTGTGATCATTTTAATAGTGTGTGTCTTGCATGATTTTTTGTTTTGCATTTTTTTTGCAGAAACGCATCTATGAGGTGTTAAAACCTATCTATGTTGTGGAATCGCATCTGTGTAGGGTAAAATCGCGTCTCTGTTTTCAAAAAATAAAAAAATAAAAAATAAATAAAATAAATAATAATTTTTTTTCCTCGTTTAAGGTTTTCATTTTTCGCCATTTTGTCTTGCATTTAATGTTTCAGATCTGGTTTATTTTGAGCTAACATCTTCATATCTAGCTAACGAAATTGGTGCAACTTGTCTTGAAAGCAAAATCGTTTAGTCGAAGGCCCCTATTTCACAAAGTCTTTTGGATGTAAAATTTACCTAACTTGTGTGCTTGTAGGAAGGGGTGATCATTTGAAACAATCCAAACTACTAACAGATATTTGTTGCAGGACCTTGACAAGGGTTTTTGATCTTTATTGTGTGCCTTGTTTTCATAGACTAGTAAACACTTCAATTGGTGCACTAACATTGAACTAGTGTCTTTTGTGTCTTGAGCAATAGGCTCTTTTTGTTTAATCTTTAGAGGGTCTGTCTCCCCGTGTGGTCATTAGGACTACTAGTGAGAAGAGAACGACCCAAGTGGTAGTGAGGAAAACCCACCTCTTTTGAACCACTATAAACAACTGTATTCATGGTGAAAACCATGGATAACATGTGTTGATTAGTTCATACCGACACTATGTCTACCCATAAACCCATTTGATCAAATTTATTTGATCATTTGTAGGGCGTAACCCCTACTGACTGGGAGCCTTCTGTATTTACAGAGCTAAAAGTATCACATGTATGGCCACACGAGCGGATGCCCTTACTAGCACCTTTTTGTTTTAGAAGCCAAAATCCTTCTAGTTTTTGGGTCAGGAGGTCGGACCTCTGGAGTGACCCGCACATATACGGTTCTTAGTAGAGATACAAAGTTCATCACAAGGAGTTTTTGTGGGGACTAATGCTTAGCTGCCCTGAGAAGTGAGTGTCGAGGGTGGAGCCAGTGGGGTCAAGCATCTAAGTATCTGCTCTGAATAACGTAGCCTCGGGGGAAAGCCCATGTGGGATCAACAACTATTGTCCTGGCCAGCCATAAGAATTGTGCTTGTCTTCTTTTGAACATTCAAACATTCAAGAACAAACATTATAACATTGTGTCTTTTGTGTCTTCAAGTGTATGCAAAACATTTTTACATCAAACAACACACTTTTTTTTGAGTCATTTTTTGAGTCTAAACACTTGCAAACATTGAGTCCTCATCAACATTGTGTCCTCTTATCATGAAAAAATAGTCAAAAATTTAGATTGGGTCACAACAAACAACTTTACAAATTGGAAAAATTGTGACTCAATTTTGAAAAATGCGTTTGTGTTTGACAGAGGCGTGTCTATGTCATATAACCACGTCTGTGAAGGGAAGAAACACATCTGTGTTCTTTTGAGCAACATTGCATTTACAAAATCTCAGAAATGCATCTATGTCTGACAGAACCACGTCTGTGAAGTATACAGGCACGTCTATGTTCAGAATTGAAAAACTTTTACAGTCCAGCAAACAAGAACAATCAGTTTCAGACTTATTGACCTTCCTAGGTTATCTGTTTAGGTTTTCATCTAGAACTCAACCTGTCTTTGGGTCTCACAAAGTCCATCATTGCTTTACATCTTGCATTACATTCACATTTATCTAAACTTGAGTCAAAAGGTTACTTTCTTGTCCTCATCTTGCTTTGTGAACATACTACATACAACAACATTTTGCTAAGTGGTCCCTCATCAAGGTCTATCACCTTTGGGTCTCATTTGGTCTTACTTAGAGTCAATGTCAACTTACCTCATCAAGAGAAACTATCATCTCTTTGGAAGTCGCACCTACTCTACTACATACATACTTGGTCTTACACTTTGGACATTGTAAGTACACTTCAGATTCATTTACATTCCATCCAACTCTTGGTCTTCCATACTCTTTCCATTTTCATCTAGTCTCAAACATCTTGGTCAATACCTAGTTCATGGTTGAAACCCATTCCCAAAAATCTAGGAGAGAAGCTAAAGAGGCTCAAGAGTCCGTAAACATGAGTGCCTATGAATATGATAATGAGGTCTTTTTCAATTCTGATCATACCACATTACCTGACATGGATGCTTATAGAAACATTACAAATGTTGAGAGCATGGAAAATACAAACAACAATGATACACACAATGACAATACAAACAACATTTCAATACATTCACCAGAAGTGGAAGATTCCATTATGGATCCCGTTTCAATCGATTGGTTGAGGAAATAATGAGGAGAGATAGACAATACTTCTTACAAGTGATGGCACAAAGTGGAGCCAAGATCCCTCATGATTTTGACATGTCTCAAATAATGGAAAATCGACCTTTTCAACAACCTCATCTCAACATGGATCAAAGGAGGCCTAATAGTGGAGGCAATAGAGGACCACATATGGTGCCTAAATCACCATCATCTTTGTTTCAAAAACCAGAGGTCCCACATACACATGGTCAAGCATATGATACTCATCTATGCAAACCTTTATGGAAGTCTTATGCAGAAAAATATACTCAATCACATACCAATGCTAAGGACCAACCACCAAAGCAATTGGATATCCAAAGGCATGATCAAAATTTGGACACACGGAAACCCCGCATCAAATTTGGGGGCAACACACTAGAACAAACTCAAGACATGCCTGTAGAGTATAGTATACATGGACAAAGCAGATATTTTGTTCCTCATCATGACTCTATACCAAGTGGTCCATATACGCAGCATCATTATAGACCTCCTCCATATGAACATGTGTATGATCAATACCATCCATATATGCAACATGATCATCCTCCACTCGGTGGTTTAGGCATGGGGTATGGTCCAAGAAGTCAGTCTCCACCTAAGAACAATTTGGAACAACAAATTAAGGACTTACAAAAGAAAATGGAGGACATAAATACACCAAAGCCAACTTACACAATGAGAGACATATATCCTTATCCATTTGACAAAAGCATTCCAATGCCTCCATTTCCTACACACTTTGTGACACCTAAGTTTGATAAGTAAAGAGGCAAAGGAGATCCTAAGGCACATATAAGACAGTTTTTCACAACTTGCATTGAGGTAGCAATGAAAGAGACATATTTGATGAGATTATTCCCACATAGCTTAGGTGATCAAGCTATGGAATGGTTCTCCCAACTTCCACCTGGAATTAAGTCATGGGGTGACTTAGCAGAGGCATTTATCCAATATTTCTCATACAACATAGAGACAAACACCTAGAGGACGTCATCAAAATTCTGAAGGAACAGGTGGAGGAGGATAAGGACAATGTCAATGCCCGGATGGCTAGAAACGAGAAAGCCCTGAAAAGCCTTATGGATCATAGCCTCCAGGTTCTAAAAGTCTCCTCCCAGAACATGAATGCACTGGTGAATCACCTGGAAAAGAAAAACCAGGAGAAGGACCTGGTGGTTATTGAAGATGCTCCTACTTCCAGCCTAAAACACCAGACCTCTAGGCGCAAAATTAGGCAAACTACGACGGAGAAGGAAATGAAGATGAAAGATAGCCAGACTGCTCAGGAAAATACTGATTTGAGGGAAGCCGCAAAAGCTATGATGCTTTTGGTACAGGATGTAGAAGAAACCATGAAGAATTTCTAATTTTTGTCTTTTGCTGGGCTTGGGGCCAATTTCTTGCTGGCCTTTTATTGTCCTTTCCTTTATTGCTGGTCTTTTTGTTGGTGTTTTGCTGCTGTTGTATTTTGTTGCTATATTGAATATCTTTCTTATGTATCTAGGTTTCGGGTCCCTTAAAACCTATTTTTAATTAATCAAAAACATATCAGTCACTACTTTGTGCAACACCAAACAAAAGGATGGAGAATCTTTTTCATCATTTTTACAAAGAGGGAGAAATCTAGCCAGCAGATGCTCTTGTGAAATTCCACAAAAATAAATGGTAGAGATGTTCACCCAAAATGTTAATAAAGACATTAGTTGTGACTTGAGAAAAGGTTGTTTGTCCACCTTCAAAGACGTCATTGAGAAAGGCTTAGCAACAAAAAAGGTCCTAATTGAGCAAGGAGTCATCAAAATATTCAAAGAAAACAAAGAGGACTTTAAAGGAAAAGACAAGCCAAGATTTTGGAATAAAAACAAGAACACAGTCAATGATGGAGTTGTGGATGCCAATACAATGCGACCCAAAATCGTTTTTTCAGGATCAAGCTCTACAAACAATCAAGTGAATACTCAAACAACTTTAAAATCACAAAGGAAGTGCACCCCATTGGGAGAACCACTAGAATCAGGTTTCAAGAAGCTAGTGGCAAACAAAATAATAACAATTCCACATTTTCCCCCATATGAGCCAAAGGTTAAACCAAATTGGTGGAATGATGATGAATATTGTGAATTTCATAAGAGCAAAGGTCATAAAATAGGAAATTGTCATCGACTGAAGAACATCATACAAGGTCTCATTGATAGAGGTGACATTGAGATTGAAGGGCATTCATTCAATCAAGAACATGAGATGTTTAAGGAACCATTCCCAAAACATGACAAGGGAAAATCTAAAGCCATAGATGACCAGACCAATTATACCAAAGCACCCTATAACTATGATGCAACTATCAATCACATTTCAATGGACAATTATGTCTCTACCATTATCATCAAGGACAAAACACCTAAGAATTCTACCCAAAGACCCAAGATCATCCTGAAAGGAATTGGATCTTCTTTTGAACCAACCTCTGAATGTAATGTTACAACTCATCAAGGTAAATTCACTTCGCAAGGTGCTCCAGCTAAAAACACTGCTTCTTCGTCAACCAAAAGTGAGTATGACCTTGTAGAACAGTTAGGGAAGACAATTGTACTTATCTCAATCCTTGAGCTTTTACACATATCCCCTGCACATAAAGCCATTCTTGACAAAACTTTGAGAGACACTTCCATCCCTACTGATCTAAATGTGGACCATTTTCAAGCCATGGTGGGATACCTTTCCATTCCACACTCCCTTACATTCACAAAAGTTGACGATGCCTCCGAGAGCCAACCACATAATGCACCTTTACACATTGAAGCCTTCCTACTAAAACATCAAATAAAATGAGTCCTGATAGATGGAGGAGCTGGTCTCAATATATGTACATTTAATATTCTTAAACAATTGGGATATTCGGATAAATCAGTGAATGCTACAAACAAAATTACCATCAAGGCATATGATGACGAAGAGCGTTCATCCAAAGGCATAGTCACTTTACCTGTCAGAGTTGGCCCAGTAATGAAGGATGTGGTTTGTCAAGTCCTAGACTTGGATCTCACATATAATACTCTTGGGACGCCCATGGATTCATGAGATGAGCGCAGTTCCCTCAACATATCATCGATGTATCAAGTTTCCACACAATGGAGTTGAAGTGACCATCAAAGCGCATCCAAATCCATTCATATGTTGCAACAATATACAATCAAGATCAGAAATAACAATCCCAGTTAATCAAGAAGTTGTTCCATCTTTAGCATATGTGGATCGAGAATCATTGAAAGCTTCTACATCAAAACAAATAGAGCTCAAAGAAAAGTTCAAGATTAAAGACCTGGGATGTGGTGAGTATATCTTTCATGTTGATCAACTCCCACTATCTCCTAAGGTATTCAGTCAACAAGAAAAACCTACAAACAATTTTCAATGCCATGGAATTAGGTATGAACCATGTAGTGTTGTGGCTACTAAGTTTGAATGCAAATCTCCTCTAGTGGTGCAAGCATCTCTTGATATCAATAGTCCTAAGAGTGGTTCCAACAAAGAATCTATTGAGTGCATTGCCAACCCTCTTGAGAACTCACATAGCTTTACCATTTCATCCACTCATTCCATTTCCACTCCACTTCCAGACTTGGATCAACAAGAATTACAAAAGCCCTTACTCATTGGGGATCAAAAATCAAGTTTTGAAAAGAAAAATCCAAAAGTCAAAAATAAAGAAAAGTCCTTTAGTCCAAATCAAAATCAAAAGGTATTGGACTCTAAAAGAATCAAAGTCAAGGATAAAAATCCTATGAAGAAAAAACAACAAGAGTTGATCTCCCCTAATATAAAAATAACTGGGGGCAAAAGTTCTAAAATTTCAAGTCAAAAAGAATACTTGTTGATCCTAAGTCTCCATCATGCTATCCTACTTTCACTTCTTTTCGCAATCACAAGCCTTCATAACTCATCCACTTGTTCCACACATCCATCCCCTTCTAGCGATTCATCATGGACCTTTAATGGAGCTTCCTCGAGGGACTTTATTATCAGAGATTCCCAAACTTCTTTAGGTGACATGAATACGAGCCTATGTAGTCCACACACTAGTAATTATATCTCAGTTCCTTCATCAAGGAAGATAGTCACTCGAGCTACACATCATTCAGTCAAGGAATGTTGCAATTACAATCATAAGGTTAAGCCTTGTACATTTGAGGTGAGTGACTTAGTTCTCAAGGAGAAAATCCTACAAATCAGCAAGACAGAGAGAAGAAGAGCAAGTTTGAACCAAATTGGCTTGGTCCTTACATCATTATAGCAACCTATGGATCCGATGCATATCAGCTCTCAACTCCAGATGGTAAACCTTTGGAGGATCCTATCAACAACAAGCACCTTTGCAAGTTTTACACATAGCTTCTCAGAATATCCTAATACAAAAAAAATAAAAAATAAAATCATAAAATAAAAAAATTGTTACTTGGTGAAAACCTAGCAAATAGGTGCCTTGTGACACAAAAAAAAAATTGGAAAACAAAAAACAATTCATCCAATGGTGAAAACCACTTCAGTGGTGCCCTGGGAAAGTACCATGGTGAAAACTAGGTCACCGACGCCATGTGTAGGGACATTGTTCCTCCCTCCTTCAGGATTCAATCTCATCTTTCACTTTTGCACACACTCAACCTATCCATTCATAATAAACTTACCCATTCCCATCATGGCTTGTTATTGATCTACCCAAGATTGGTTAGCCATTCATAATAACATTCCTTTTAATCCCTTTCCATCCATAATAAGTTAGCTCATATCTGTGGCTAAGGCAAATCCTATGTCTAGTGATGGGTGTGGAACTAAGAGCATCACATGTTTCAGAGGAGTACAGTTTCCTCCACCTTTCTTTAGTCTATCCACGCACAATCCACAATAAAGAAGCACTTGCATCGCCAATCCACAATAAAGTTCCATCTTCTCCATAATAAGTTATCAGTTGCATGGATTCAGTCAGTTTTAGATGAGACATAGCGGCAACAATGGGCTTCAACAAATCAAATCTTTCAACAGACTTAGACAACATTATGGTTCAGTGCTATCTATCCTTTTTGTGAAAGTAAGCATTGTGACCACAATCAAATAAGACTTATACAAGTGACAAGAGACACTAAACTTGAGGGCTACAGTGGATGTTGGTGTTGAGTCTTTTTTTTTTTTAATCTTTTGGTGACATGTCTTTATCTTTTCCGGGATGTCTTTGACTAGAGATTCTATCTCCAGGATGTCTTTGACTAGAAAGGCGAGGATGGGGTATCGTCACCTATTTTTCTTTTGCTGTCTGTGGATTGTCTCTTAGTAATGCTATGACTTGTCCAAGGATATGAGGACATTGTGGGTCTAGTATGAACTAGGGCATTCCTTGTTTACGATTGTCCTATCTTAGAGAAAATGGGTACAATGACTTTCTAGGTCGAACATATACCTCGATTGTCATAACCTACTTGCCATAATAAAGCTCAATGATGATAATGCGAAAGAAGCTCTTTCACTTTCATATCTTCTATCTTCCATCCCCCTTTCTTGATTGACTTCCATTGTCCTTCCCGAGTCCGTGTAGCCTGCTATCATACGACTGAGTATAATGACACACCAAAAACATTGCATTTCATGTAGTTGCACCTGCATTATTACATATTAGGCATTTCATACATATATATAGATATCACAATTGCATCACATCCTGCACACAACACCTGTTAGCACATTTTATTATATTCGTTTATATTTCATACATTCACATTTGCATTTATATAACACATAAAACATAAAAGAACAAAAATATTGCATTGTATCATGTACATATTTGCATCCACATCATAACCTCACATAGAAACATGCATCATGAAACATCTCATCACATAGGTATACATGCATATAGTTGCTACAAGGATGAATCTCATATATATATATATATATATATATATATATATATATATATATATATATATATATATTGTAGCGTCCTAAAATTGCGACACTTGCAATTTCGACTGCATTTGGGTCTTCACGATAGCGGCACAACGTTGAACCTGAATGGAGACCCCAAAACCTGCTTGTGACATCAAAAACTGCATATTTCTGCACCTTGGCATGATCCTTCCTTGCACCCTGCTGTCCCGGGAGGTGGGACCATGGCGCCCAGCACCCAGCGCCCTGGTCCCTGGCCCTATTTTGGGCCCAGTCTCTTGTTGGGCATCGGGTCTTTAAGTTTGCAATTCAGAAAATAGTGCTTCTAGGTCGGCCTACGGTCAGAAAAATCAGTCTCTCAACCCTAATTGACAAGTATATAAACTACTTTTCCTCTCCTAGAAAGAGAGGAGGAAGAAAATAAGCAAGAGCAAGGCGTAGAAGTGATATTCAAACATTCAAACATTCAAGCATTCCTTCAAGCAATTGAGTATTCTAAGTCTCCATTCAAGGCTAAGTGTTGCATTCAAAGACAAGGATTCAACCATTGAAGAGGAGATCACTTACAACATACAAAATACAACATTCATTACACCTTCGCATGTAAGAATACAAACATTCTTACAACAAGGTATCAGTACTTGTTTACATTACAAACATTTACATTTACAACATTCTCATTTCTTGGTTAATTCCAAAACCGGGGTTTGACCTAAAGGCAAACCCGTAATCCCTAACCCCCCAATCGTCCTCTCTTTTCTATGTGTAGGTTGCAGGTATGCAGCTATAATTGAAGATCTGGAATCCTTGTGCAGAGATGAACATATCCCCCTTTGTTTCATGGATTTTTCGGAGGACTGTGTGCACTCCGAGCGCCATCGTCCCATCAACTTTCACTCAAATTTGCAGAACAACATCGTCTCGACATTTTACTGCTAATTTCAGGTCCATAGCTTCATCCTATGTCCCTATCTCTATTTATAAGCGACTCTTTCCTACTTTACATGCATTCCTAGTTCAATCATTCTATCTACATTCTTTACAAAAGAGGGTATCCTTGATGTCTTAACCCTTGAAACTCATTTAGAATTCAGTCTTGCATTGCATGGGATTGGATCTTGTGTGTTTCAACCCCTCTTTTGAATGTAAAGTCTCTCCTAAGTGAAAACCGTCAACCCTAGTGACCCTCCTTTCTCTCTCCTTGGAGTGGAGTGGGGGGAACAACTAGGGTTCGATTTTTCCGCTTTACATATATATATATATATATATATATATATGTAAGTTTCATGATACAATGATGTCAAAATCATATGGCTACAAAATCACCCGAAGGTGTCATCATACAAAATGGTACAAAACTGATACATAGGGAGCTCTCTAAGGCTATGATGAACTCCCTCCCTGAGAGCTGCCTGGCCTCGACGGAGTCTGAGCCCTGGAAGGACCTGCCCCAGGATCAGCTCTCCTATCCGCTCTGTCTGGTGGTGGTGGAGGACCCATAACCCCACCACTCGATGCCTATCTCCTGTCCCTCCCTCCAGTGGTCGTCGTTGTCCGCAATGGTCTACGGAAGCTCCTAGCCCATTGTTTTGGTGGCACTGATCCATAGTATAGGTCTCTCTAGTAGCCTATCTCCTCCCCGACTCATAGAACATAGGCGTATCCAGCTCCTGTGTCCTCTGCCGCCTGCCTCCTTGCCCCCAGTGCTGTCTCAGCCTCTATGTAATGCTGGATAGCCTGATTTCTCTCTCGCTCAATGTCCCTCAACTGTCTCTTGAGCCTATCCCTCTCCCACTCGAGATCCTGGATCTCATCTACCTATCCCTGGTAGATCTCCCTCAAAGCCAATAGCTCATCCTCCTCCTCTCCCCCATCACCCTGTGGCTGCCCCTATACCTATGGCTGCTGCTGTGGCTGCCCCCGTCCCTGTCCCTGTCCCTATACCTGTCTGGGACCCTATGTTGTTGGCATCTGTAATGACAATCCACCTCTGCCTCTCACCATGCAAGCCTATCTCTCCTCTCCACCCTCGCTTTGCAGAGCCACTCTCCTCTCTCCTATCACACCCCACCTCCTCCGTTAGCCTCTACCTCCGCCATCTCCATCATCATCCTCATCACCCCCGCCATCTCCATCTATTTGCTCCCCTGGGTCTATCAATCATGGAAATGGATGCTCAACCCAATATGTAGTATACTCTCCATCCATCCCTGCATCCTCTATCTCTGCCCACATATCCCAAGGCAAGGGAATCATCTCTACTAGCTGCATCACTACCTGATCATATGACAATAATGGCCCCAAGTGTGCCTGATCCCTCCGTGTCTGAGCATACATCCCAGAACCCCGTGGCATCCGCTGTATCCTATTGAACTGCCTGCCCACCCTATTCACCAACTGCCTCTCCACCACATAGGGCGTTCTCCCAATCAGATACCTGCTCCTGAATGTATATGGAATCTTCACTACATCATCCTCCCACTCCTCGCACTCTTGGTATGGTCTCCATACCACAGTGTCAATCTCATCGATGACCTGGAGCCAGTACTCCAATCTCCCGATCTGCGACTGAGATGTAATCATATCATATAAATGCACAAAACTGTGCCCATGGCCCCTGCCTCTGAAATTAATCGGTCGGGTAACCAACAGATGCTCATAAGCCCATACCTACAACAATGTCACTCTGCAGCCCAATCCTACTGATCCATGGTATACAAACTAATGAAGCTCATAATACAAATGTGCTAGCAGACACGGTCCCCATGCAAATTTGGTATGCTATGTCACCAGTGTCTCCGGTGTGCTACCCCAGCCCACAACAAGTCCTCGTGTTGCCCTATCTGGAAAGAGGAACCCATTAATCACTCCTGTCAATACTGCTGGTAGTGCCAATCCAGTCCATGTCATCATGTCCCAGGCCACGTGTCCAGCCCTCATCTTCAATCCTAGATCTTGAAACACTCATCTCAGTGCATCCCTGTCTCCATCTCGATCGTAGGGTACTAACTCCCCATCGATTGGTATCCTCAGAATTTTGTACACATCCTCTAAGGTGACTGTCATCTCACCCATCGACAATTGAAAACTGCAAGTCTCTGAGTTCCATCTCTCAGCCAGCGCAATCAGCAACCCCATGTTCGCTCGAAACTCAAGCACATACAGAATATGTCGCAAGCCCATAGCCTGAAC
This sequence comes from Cryptomeria japonica, assembly GCF_030272615.1. Classification (NCBI taxonomy): domain Eukaryota; kingdom Viridiplantae; phylum Streptophyta; class Pinopsida; order Cupressales; family Cupressaceae; genus Cryptomeria; species Cryptomeria japonica. The sequence goes on along the minus strand of NC_081406.1, from coordinate 186,536,579 downwards.
CACTGCTCTCTCATCAATTGTTAGCTCTGCTCGCAAACTTTGAGTCAACGGTAATCTCTCTTGTGACTCCAGCATAGGTAGGTCCTCCTGCAATCAAGCAAATCAATCATGTCAGTCATAGTGGCATTCCCTGTTCATCACAAAATGCTACTTTTTATCTTAGTGCTTATATCTATCATATGGCGCTCTATCCTAGTGACACTCACTGTTCATCACAAAGTGTTGCTATTTATCCCAGTGGTACTCCTTGTTCATCACAAAGTACTACATGTTTTTTCACTCCCTATTCATCACACACAAAGTGTTGCTCATATTTGCACTCACTGTTCATCACAAAGTGTTGCTCTTTTTTAGTACTCCCTGTTCATCACAAAGTACTTTGTCTTGGTACTCCCTGTTCATCACAAAGTGCCTCAATCTATCCTATCCTAGGGCCTCTTCTTGAGTGTATCCTCTTGAGTAGTTTCCTAATTGGCAACATATTTTCTATCATAGAATTGTCAATCCTAGCCCTATCTGCTATCCTAGTCTTCCCTAGAGGACCTGCTTGAATGTATCCTCTCAGTAGCTTATCCAATCGACATCGTATGTTCATCAAAGAACTACCGATTCGACCTAGAAGGCATAAACGCACATTTAAGACATAAACACGCTTACATACTGCACATACGCGCCTACTCTACACAGACGTGCCTGAAATACATAGACGTGCCTATGCTCTGCATAGACACGCCCATAAAACATAAATGCACTTGAAATACACAGACGCGCTCGCATTTGACATAAACGTTATTTCATTCATAGATGCGCCTGACACAAACACAGACACGCCTAGCCAACCCAGACGTGTTTGGCACCAACATAGACATGCCTTAGCATTTTTTGACCCTGTTTGACATACCTAATGTGCATTTATTACCCTACCTAGCATGCATTAATGACAACATTTATTGCGACAAAGTACAAGGAGGTTTTGTGGTACTTACCGGCTCTCCTGCATCTGTTGGCCTCTGAAATCGGCGAACACAATCGAATCTGTGCACCAATGCCATCGTTGCTGACTGCTCTCTGCTCTCTGCTCTCTCCGCACTCTAATCTCTGAGGTGTGTGGATGACAATGAGGATTTTTTTCCTTGTAGTTTTCCTGGTCAATCTTCTTTATCCCGTGACTCTGTCACTCTATCCTATTTGGTCAGTCTATTCTAGCCTTTCTTTCTTATCGAGAGATTGTCTACGATCTTTTCAGACATTTTCATCCAATCTCTCGAGGGGGCATATCATTTCCATCTTGGGGCAACTTTGTATCAGTTCATCTTATCTTCTTTGAAACAACCTGACAAGCTGCATTGTCTCAAAGAGGGGCAAAATGTAGACACCTAAAATTGTCATGTCTAATTAAATAAATATCTTTATTTATTTAATTATTTTTAGCCTAATTCTTCTATTAATTGAATAAATCTTTATTTATTTAATTAATTCATTTATCCTCTTCTAGCCTTATTTCTCATTTAAATAAAAACATTTATTTATTTATATTATCCTTTTCCCTAAATTAAATAAATACTTTTATTTATTTAATTGATCCCACTTCTATTAATCAAATAAATCTTTATTTATTTAATTAATTCATTATCCTTTTCCACCCATGACACATGTCATTCATCTCTTAATTCATACACTACCTACCCTATTATTATTTTCTTATTTCCTCTACCTACCCTCTAATCATAGTCGACCATTTATCTTTTACACTTCTCAATCTTATCCCTCCATTTCTTATAGTGTCTTCTATATAAGGAGATGCTTCCTTCATTATCAACCCTATGCATTCTAATCAAGTATCCTAACATTTGAACTTTCATATACGATCAAGCCTACTTGCAACCACATTTCCGTTCTTTGTTGAGCTCTTGTGCACACATAAAATTTGAGAGCAAATATATCAAGCAAGATCAATGGAGATACGAAGAATGAAGATTCAAACCCTATTGGACATGTGATGGTATAATCTTTGTGATTTCATTTGATTTAAATTGTCTTAGGTAATCTTAATATGTTATGGTGGATCTTTGTTGATTGTTAGGCTAGGGTTTTGTGGTTGAATTCATTTAGTCTTTCAATATTGATTGTTTCCACTTTTCACCATATACAGTACCCTATCAGGACCTAGTAGGTCAACTATGGTCAAAGGTCATCCACATGTGGAAATAGGAAGAAATCATTGGAAATCATGTTTTTGAGGCATATGTGGCCTATATGTAATGGTTGAAGGGTGTTTTGAGGGTTTTTTCTTATACACGTCAAAGTTGTAAAAAGTTGCAAAAGTTGCATGAGCAACTTTGCAACTTTTGTTGTCAAAGTTGATAATGTTTTGCCAAAGTGGTTTCCAATGGCCGACCAATTCAAAAATCGGCTGGGCTAGTTAAGGGAAGGCATGTAATAATTTATAAGACCCTTGAGGTTGAGATTGTAATTTTTGTTGTTGAAGAAATACAAAAACATCACTGCATTCTCTGTGATTTTCTTGCAAACTCTCATAATAGACCTCTGATTTTCTCTTGTACGAATTGGTACAGACCTGAGATGTGTTTGGCATGATATTATATTGAGTTGGATTCCTCCTCAAGGTGGTTTCAAGTGTTTTAGTATAGTTAGGAGAGAGAACTACTCAATTTCCTCTTACGGGTCTACAAACCCTCTTACCCTAGGGTTTGGACAAATATTGTAATAACTTGACATTCCCCGACCCAAAGATTACACAACTTGGCAGATTTCAAGTTTAGAAGTATAATATAAGATTTTGAGGGTTGAAAGGATGGCTGTGAAGGGTGGAGAGAGGTCCAACCATTTTTAACCTGGCATCCTCATGTCACAAGTTATGGGTTTGACTGTGATTTGTGAACTAGGTAGAAGTGGAAGAGTTTTGACCCCAAATGTTGATGGATTTGGTGGTTTGAAGGTTGTTGGAAGGTATTACATGTGGTGGTTTGTTTCTTTGATCAATTTAGAGGGTAGACCCTCTGTAAAAGTGGCCTAATTGGGGCTTTAGGGCTAGTAGGACAACATTGGTTTCCAAGGACAATCCAAAGTATCAATGCCTAAGTTTGTGACATGTTTTAGACCTTGTTGAATCATTCCATTTTGTGTATACAAGTGGTGTTCATGTTGAAAATTTGGAGGAATTGATTATGTGTTGCATTGATGTTTGTCATTGATGTCAACATTAGCTATTTTGTTGTTTATCGGCTTCCGCTAGAGTGGTTGGTCTTTGATGTTGATATGGAGATTTGTCTCCGGTTTGGTCTGGTTGTTGGAATTGGTTTGGATTGGTTATTCATGTGTTCTTGATGCGTATCACATTCAGTTCATTAAAGATTTGATGATCTGGATGCTATCATTTGTTCTAGTAAGCCTTTTGGTTACCAGTAAGGGTTTTATCGATAGAGCTTTGTTGAAGATCTTTTGATGAATCCGATAATTGGTGTTGGTGTGGCTTCTAGAAGGTTATCAGGATGCTAATGGTTATCTTGTTCATGGCGTTTCATTTGGCTTAGGGCAACCTATTTTGGGTCTAGTGTTATTCTATTAGGTTATGGACCAGTTTATGTAATGTGTTGGTTGATGCTCCTAATGCATCACCGGTTGGATTTATTGTTTGGTTTATTTTGTTTCGATCTTAGGTTGACTTGGTTTATCATTGGTTCAAGGGATTATGTAATGGATCTATTATACTATATTTTAGGTGGCCGAGCTAATTGTTTAATTCTTGGGTTTGTATAAATATGATTTAAGATCTCTTTGTAGATCGTGGTATGGGATTAAGGTTATGGGATTATCTATATGTGAATAAAGTTGTAATCATATGTAGAGGTTTTGGTCGATCATAGGTGATAGAATTGGGAATGTGTAAGAGGTTTAAGACCTTTGGTATTGAGCTTAACTGGAACTGTACTCAGGCATAGGATATGTTATTATTGTAGTTGATTCATCTTTCCAGATTGTAGTTTGGATTTCTTTTGTAGTTAGTGAGGCTCCTTTTGTGATGAGAAATGCACTCTAGGTTGTTGGCCTTCCTGCATGTGTAGGCCCCTTTTATTGTAATCACATATTTACTACAGAAGTATTATTTGACTATGGGTAGGATTCTCACCGTTGTTTTTCCCTTTACTGGGTTTTCCACGTACAAATCCTAGTGTTATGGATGGTTGGTAATTGTTCTGTGATTTATGTTTGTGCTTAATTGTTATATCTTCTATTCTGGTATTTGGTCTATGCATTCTGATAAAAGGTTTTTGTGTGCTTAAATTTTTATAATATGTTGACAACTAATTCACCCCCCTCTCAGTTGTCCACCGATTATCCTAATAGTTCATAGTCTCTGTGGTTGTGTGTATTGGGGTTGTCTATCGTTGAAGGGATATTAAGCCAAAGTGTGGCCCATGTTGTGTCAAACTCTAGAGTGAAGGTTGTGGTCAATCTAGTCTCATTTGGAGTCTACAAAGGTTATCCTTAACATGTTCAAAGGTTTCCTAATCACTACCTATTGTTCCTCATACTATATCCAAGTATGACTAGTGAGTGTGTGTTGAAGCCTTGAAGGGTTAAGGCTTAGAATTGTATGATGAGTTGTACATCATACCTTGAATGCTTCCACTAATATTTAGAGTCTTTTATAGGGTCTGAGGTTGTTGTGAGTTTGATCTCAAGTTGGTCCTATCATTTCTGGGGTTATGTTCAAGAAGTTGTCTAGTAAAACATAATCCTTTAAAGGCTCTGCATCATATTGGTATCAGAGCCAAAAGGTTCTACAATCTAATTGTAGGGAAGTGAGACTTGGTGTATGTCAGCAAAAGAAAGTGAAGGAGAGGCTAGCATAATGCTTCCAAAGGGGATGACCATAAAAGTGGCTAAGAAGTTCCAAGAGATGGAAGAGATGATCAAGACCAGAGTCAAGGAGGCACTCAAGGCTGAACTAAAGGCAATGAAGAAAGGGATAAGGCTAGATGAGGATTATGATGGAGAAGAGGAGAAAGGGGAAGAAGAATAAGAACCCCAAAGGAAGGAGGTAGAGATACCTATAGATTAGAGACCATTCCTTGAAGCCCTAAAGACAATAGGAAAAGACTCTTTAGAGGCCAAGATGGAGATACCTACCTAGAGTGGGAAGATGAATGTTGAAAAACTTGTGGATTGGATAGATGCTCTGAATGATTACTTTGACTACAAGGAAGTGGCTGAGGAAAGGAAGGTGAAGTTTGCAAAGACCAAACTAAAGGGTGTTGCTTTGATGCTTTGACCTAGTGGAACTATACTTAGGGTGAAAGGGTGAAGATGGGAAGGAGCATGATTCACTCTTGGGACAAGATGGTGTCCAAAATCAAAGCCCAATTCATGCCTGCTGATTATGAAGTGCAACTTTATGGGAGAATGCAAAACTTAAAATAGAATGATTTGGATGTGGCTTCCTACACAAAGGAATTTCACAAATTGAGTTTGATATCAAGGCACCATGAATATGAAAAGGGGAAGGTTACTAGGTACTTGAATGGACTCAAATTTAACATTCAAGATGAGATGAGTTTGATTACTCTTAAAACAATAGATAAGTGCTTTCAAATGACTTTGAGGGTGGAGGATAAGTTTAGGAGGAAAGGTGAACAGTATGGTAGGGGAAGAGGAGGCAAGAACTTTAGAGGAAAAGGAAATTTTTGGGGAATATGTCAGTTTCAAAAACCCCAAGGTGAGTCTACCCAACAAGAGCAAAGTGGAGACTCAGGTTCAAGAGGAGGCTTTAGAGGAAGGAGACCCAATGGAAGGGGTAGGTTTGGAGGACCAAGGAGAGGTACCAGTGTCTTCACAAGGAGATGCTTCAATTGCAACCAAGTATGACATACCATGAACAAGTGTCCTGAGAAAGTCTCAAGCTCTCATGGAGGAGAGAGAAGGAACCAGTTGATCCAGGAAGAGGATTGCCAAAGTGTCAATTCCCCAATTGGAAGTGCAACCCCAACTCATGATGGAGAAATCTTGATGATGAGGAGAACCATGTTGAAGGTGCCTCAAACAAAGGAACCTCCTCAGAGAAAGAAATTATTCAAAACCACATGCAAGGCCTATGGTAAGCTATGCAAGGTAATAGTTGATTCGGGTTCCAGTGAGAATTTGGTTTCCATGGAGATGGTAGATAAATTGAAATTGAAAAGATTACCTCATGCTAACACCTACAAGGTGTCATGGTTGAATAAGGAGCAACAAGTCTTAGTGGATGAACAATATTGGGTAGAGTTTGAGACAGGGGAGTATAAAGATAGAATATTATGTGATTTAATTCCCATGGATGCTTGTCACTTGTTCTTAGGGCATCCATGGAAATATGATGTACAATCCCAACATGATGGGAAGACAAACTCCTTTCTCATAACCAAAAATGGAAACAAATACAAGATGGATCCTTTATCGAATGAGAGTATGGATAAACACATTGGGTCAAGTGTAATGATAGTGATTGGGAAATATTTTTTAGACACCCTAAGGGAAGAAGGAGCCCAAGGATATGCTCTGATTTTGAAGCCCAAAAATAGTCCTGATTTGCATAACCATGGTGAGGGAGAAGTTCCCAAGGCGGTGCAACAATTGATGGAAAGATATAAGGGTATAATGGTGGAAGAGATGCCTCATACATTTCCACATATTAGAGACATAATCCATTAGATTGACTTCATATTGGGGGCTACATTACCAAACAAACTAGCCTACAAGATGACTCCATCTCAAAATGAGGAGATTGCCAAGCAAGTACAAGAATTGTTGGATAAGGGGTTGGTGAGAAAGAGTCTCAGTCCATGCGTTGTCCCAACAGTCCTAGCACCCAAGAAGGATGGTAATTGGAGGCTTTGTATAGATTCTAGAGCCATCAATAGGATCACCATAAGATATAGGTTCCCTATGCCTAGAATTGAGGACCTAATGGACTATTTGGGAGGGGCTTGATATTACTCCAAGATTGACCTCAAGAGTGGGTACCATCAAATCAGAATAAGGAAAGGAGATGAGTGGAAGAATGCTTTTAAAACAAACGAAAGCCTCTATGAGTGGTTGGTGATGCTATTTGGGCTATCCAATGCCCCAAGCACATTTATGCACCTCATGAATGAGGTATTGAAAGACTTCATTGGTAAATTTGTTATGGTTTATCTTGATGATATACTTGTGTTTAGCAAGACAAAGGAGGAGCATTCGAAGTACTTGAACCTGGTTTTGAAGAAGATGCATGATGAAAAATTGATGATCAACACGGAGAAGAGTGTCTTCATGAAGCAAGAACTTGTCTGCCTTGGCTTTGTGATCTCACAAGGGAATTTGAAGATGGATCCAACAAAGATGGATGCTATTTTGTCATGGCCAACACCAAAGATAATGGGCTTCATGAGCCTTCTAGATGATCCTTCATTGTGACTGATAGGGACTCTAAGTTTGTGGGCCGCTTTTGGCGTACCTTGTGGAAGAAGTTGGGAGCTCAGTTGTATTTCACTTTAGCCTATCACCCTCATACTAATGGCCAAACTGAGGTGGTGAATAGGTCATTGCAGAATCTTCTTAGATGTCTCACAAAGCAGCATGGAGAGGCATGGGATATGATCATCCCTCAGGCAGATTTTGCTTACAATGACTCTACTAATAGGAGCACAGGGAGGAGTCCTTTTGAGGTTGTATATGTGATTCATCCAAGAGGGATTCTAAAACTAAGGGATCTACAAGGATTGGAGAGAAGGAGTTCTTAGGGAGAAGACTTTGCATTGACCATGAAGGACATCCATGATAGAGTAAGAGAAACTCTCCAAAAGAATATATATAAGTACAAGGAGAAAGCCAATGAGAGGAAGAGAGATGCGCAATATAAAGTGGGGGACTTGGTGATGACACACTTGAAGAAAGAGAGGCTTCCAAAGGGTCAGCCAACAAATTTACTCATGAAGAGGATTGGTCCTTGCTGAATTGTCCACAAATTTGGTCCTAATGCTTATGAGATTGAAATTACTCAAGGCTTGGCCATATCCCAAATATTTAATGTTTCAGATTTGTTTCCTTATAAAGGTGATAATGTTGCAGGTTTAGATGCAGGTTTGACAACAAAAGGAGATGAAGGGTGGGTTAAGGATCTACCACCTAGCGAACCATTGATGTTGGAGAGCATATTGGACACCAAGGTGATCAAGAAGACTAGGAAGAAGACATACACGAATTACCTTGTTAAATGGAGTGGCTTGCCTGCTGAAGATGCCGCTTGGATGAGTGAAGAAGACATATTGAAGCATGACACTTTTGTTGCAAACTTGGTTCCTCAAGGGACTTGAGTTTTTTTTACCCCCCCCCCCCCCCCCCGGAGTATGGTGCAGGAGCATCTAGAAGGCTCATGAAGCCCATTGTCTTCTTTTCTATGTTTTCATGTTTCAATGATGTAATAAGGTCACTTGGACCATTTCATATTGATTTTCTCACTATGTAAGGCCTTGGTTCCACTTTTGTTCATTGTACCATATCAGGACCTAGTTGGTCAACTATGGTCAAAGGTAATCCAAATGTGGAAATAGGGAGACATCATTGAAAATCATGTTTTTGAGGAATATGTGGCCTATATGTAATGGTTGTAGGGTGTTTTGAGGGTTTTTTCTTATACGTGTCAAAGTTGTAAAAAGTTATAAAAGTTGCATGAGCAACTTTGCAACTTTTGTTGTTAAAGTTGACAACATTTTGCCAAAGTGGTTTCCAACGGCCAACCCATTCAAAAATTAGTTGGGATAGTTGAGGGAAGGAACGCAGTGATCTATAAGACCCTTGGGGTCAAGATTGTAATTTTTGTTGTTGAAGAAATACAAAAAACATCACTGCATTCTCTGTGATTTTTCTACAAACATGCATAACGGACCTATGATTCTCTCTTGTATGGATTGGTACAGACCTGGGATGTGTTTGGAATGATAGTACATTGATTTGGCTTCCTCCTCAAGGTGGTTTGAAGTATTTTAGTGCAGTTGGGAGAGAGAACTACTCAATTTCCTCTTACTGGGTCTGCAAACCCTCTTACGCTAGGGTTTGGACAAATGTTGTAATAATTTGACTTTCCCTAGCCCAAAAATTAGACAACTTTTGGGAATGTTAATTTTAGTGGTGTACTATAATATTTTGAGGGTTTCAGGGATGGTCGTGAACGGTGGAGAGAGGTCTAAGCAGTTTTAACCCAACATAGTCATGTGACAGGTTATGGGTTTAACTGTGATTTGTGAACTGGGCAGAATTGGAAACGTTTAGACCCCAAATGTTGATGGATTTGGTGGTTTTAAGGTTTTTAGAAGGTGTTGCATGTGGTGGTTTGTCTCTTTGATCAATTTAGAGGGTAGACCCTTTGTAAAAGTAGCCTAATTGGGGCTCTAGGGCTAGTAGGACAACATTGGTTTCCAAGGACACTCCAAAGCATCAATGCCTAAGTTTGTGACATGTTTTATACCTTGTTGAATCATCCCATTTCCTGTATACAAGTGGTGTCCATAGTCTCTATGGTTGGGTGTATTGAGTTTATCTATCATTGAAGGGCTACTAAGCCAAAGTGTGGCCCATGTTGTGTCAACCTCTAGATTGAAGGTTGTGGTCAATATAGTCTCATTTGGGGTTTGAAAAGGTTATCTTAAACATGTTCAAAGGTTTCCCAATCACTGCCCATTGTTCCTCATACTATGTCCAAGTATGACTAGTGAGTGAGTGTTGAAGCCTTGAAGGGTTAAGGCTTAAAATTGTATGATGAGTTGTCCATCATACCTTGAATTCTTCCACTGATGTTTAGAGTCTTGTGTAGGGTTTGAGGTTGTTTTGAGTCTGATCTCAAGTTGGTCCTATCATTTTTGGGGTTGTGTCCAAGAAGTTGTCATGTCAAACTCAATCCTTCTCAAGGCTCTACATCAGGTTTCCATTTCCCCATTTTATAGAATTCTATTTCTGATTATATTATACTTTATTTATATCATTATTACTCTTTTATTCCTAGATATAGTTAGGAGAAGAGAACATACTACATCATTTATAATTTTTGAAATGTTGGCTCCCTATGAAGGTTGGATAAACCAAAATAGGGGATTGACCTAAATTTAAGCTCCAAAACAATTATGAAAATATTTGATTTGTTCTTGAAGCTAAATATTTTCCTATGGGGAGAAGATATTCAACTATTTAGGAGATTTTTGATATTTTATCTTCCTCTTCCTTTGTCATTTACTATGTTTTCATTGTAATTGATTAATTTAAATTTTTGTTAATTAGTTTTCTCTATCATTGGTGACCTTCACTAGGAGTTTTTATTTTATTATTTTAGAAAATAGGGTACATTTTCAAGTTGGATTTGAGTTTCTATGTGAATTCATCATACAAGCTATAGCATGTTAGGACTAGTATCTGTATGCGGGAAAAGCGGGTCGATAGAACTCAATATGTGAGAAATGTTCCAAAATACTTGTCCACACACACACAGAGGACTTCTTGGTGCAAGCTATGGAGTGATGAAGTATCACTCAACTTCCCAAGGTTGGTCCCATGGTTCTCTATCTCACAATGTCCCTCAAACCAATGTTGCAAAATGGTTTAGGGATGGCAAATGCAAGAACGAGGGATGCTTTGATAGATTTTAGTATGAGATGCATCCTAAGCTATGCATGATTCTATAAATGCAATAAAACTAGATTATAAGATGACAAGGTTAGTATAAATACTATCCTAACATGATATATTTAGTCTATGATTGAGCTAAATGATAAAGAAAGTATTCTAAACATGCATATTTAGACTAATTCCTGATTTAAAAGAGAGGCTAAATGATGAGCATATATGAAATGAAAGCTTGAATGTATTTGAGCATAAGTATGATACTACAAACTTGGATGATGATTTAAAATGGAGGAATGAGAGCTCTATTTATAGAAAAAATAGGGCAATGGATGGCCAGGATTGAAAGTTGGGGATCCATGTTTGCAATTTGCACCAATGAAATGGTGACAAGTGTCAACATAGGGTTGGGTTGAGAGAAGGGGTTGGAGACATTAAATGCCTGAGAAGACCTCATGGTTATCTAGAGGGTAAGGGTTAAGTCTAAGTTAAGATGACCCATTGGATTAAGAGTTAATCCAAGGATAAACCCTTGTGCAAATGATTAAGAGATAATCATGGTCAAAGCATTAAATGCTTGATGAGACCCTTGGGTTGGATGAAGGTTGAGTTAAAAGAAATTCTTTAACCATGTAAGAGGGTTTGAGTTAACCATTAATGGTTATTGAAGACTTTGGGGAATTAAGTGGTTGAAGACTTGAAGCCTTTAATGGTTATCAAAGACTTTGAGGGATTAAGTGGTTGAAGGCTTGAAGCCTTTAATGGTTATCAAAGACTTTGAGGATTTGAGAAGTGACCTCCCCTTGCTTAGGGATGTGACAAAGTTTAGAAGATGGGTTAGGCTAATTAGAAGCGATTAGAAGAGTCTAGAAGGGATTAGAAAGGGGTTTAGGAAGGCAAGTGGGAGATGTAGGATTTTGCAAGTGGATGGAGGGATAATAGGATTTAATTGAATTTAATGAATTTCATTCAATTTGGTTGTAATTTGGGGAAATTAAATAAATTAGATTTATTCAATTTAGGATAACTATTTAATTAAATTTGAATTTAATTAAAAGTGGATAGGGGGGATTTAATTGAATAAAATGATTTATTCATTAAATGGGTATAGTGAATTTAATTTAAATAAATTGAATAATTTGCTTAATTAAATAGAGGAATGCGGATAATTTAATTAAATAGAGAAATGAATATAAAATATTCATTTAGGAATATGGTCATTTTTATACGTCTACAGTATCCAATCTAGAGACAGTTTTCTAGGTTCTTCTCTATTTATAGTTTCTAGTTCCACTTTCATTTTTTCAATTCTATCATTTTGTTTATGTTAAACAATATTTGTTTTTTTATATTCTTTTAACTTTCTTAGAAAATTATAATATCATAAGTTTGAAATGCATTTGATTAATTAGCAAAATGTACTCTAACTAATGATAGATTAGGTTCCTTCCTTGAAAAGGAGAGCTAATCTTAGAGTAGTTTTTAGTAAGATCATTTGATAAAGGGAAAATAGCCTTTCCTTTATCAATTCAAATTTTATACACTACATAGAATATATGAACATATAAAGTTAAAAAATAAAATGAAACTTTTGAGAGCTTCCTCCATATTTATATGTATCAAAAACATAGAAGAATGACTACTAATTTATCAAATTTTGTATAAATGTACGTGTTTATGAAGCATCTTTATAACATTTATAAGATGGGTTCAATTAAATTCCAGACGTAAAAATTATCAACTTCAAAATATCAAGTATGAAACAAACCCATTCTACCAAAATGGATATCAAAATCTAGTTGAATATACGCTTCCCTAAATGGATGGGTTTTTTTGGTGAAATAAAAATTGAGCTCTTTTTTTTCCCAAAATTTCTTGACTTTGGTAGTTTAGTATTTTATACCCTTATAGAATGAAATTTTTCCTAATTGATATTGAAGGTCTCACTCTTACTCTATTACCATGAAGAAAAATACTCTTATACTAGAAAATTTTGATAAGCATATGCAATAGGGATAAATAATTTTTTTTAATTCAAATTATAGAGATTAATACTCCAAACTAAAAATAAGAACAAATAGATATGGTAATGTTCTTAGGCCAAATTTTTTGTATGTATAATCACAAAGTGTTATAAAATGAAGGAAAAGCAAGTAAGAAAAACCAAAATTGTATCCTAGTTTGAAAACTTACCACTACCTCCAATTGAGAAAACTAGGTATGCATATTTAAATTAAAAACTTACAACCAGTGCAACTCTAGTGTGTGTGGATGTGCTTGTGATGTGTTGATGTTGGGTTGTTCTTTGAATCCCCATTGCATCAACATGTACCTATTTGAATGCTCTTCTTCTCTTAAAAATGATGAATACTAAGAGGGGGGGGGGTGTGGGGTGAATTAGTATACCTAAAAACCTTACCAAACACTTATGCAATTTTACTGTAGACCTGTATAACCCTTTAAACAACAAACCGGTTAATACACAAACAAGACAAGTAGAAAATAAAGCATTCACCCACAATAATACAATCGCCATAGCACAAGATATTTTGACGTGGAAACCCAAATGGGAAAAACCATGGTGAGTAAAACTCACAAGTTTTCTATCTACAAAATAGCAACTAGACCGGTTAAGGCCTTACAATGTTCTTCACCAGAACAGATCCTATTAGGAATCCTGATCTCTATTAGGAGATAAGTCTTGTTAAAGACTACCCTGTTAAAGGATTTTAGATTCACAATTGTGAACCACCTTGTTAGAGGGTTTAGAACAGGCTTAACTGAGCCTACCCGGTTAAGGGTTTCTGACTTGTCGAAGAGATTAGTAATCAACAAGTAAGTGATCTATAAAGTAGCACAAAATGCTTAGTTAGATCCTTGATTGCTCTCTATTAATGCATTACAACATTACTTCAGTCTTCTATCCTTCGCACGTTCAATCTCTGTTGCAAGATACTTTTTGCAAAGACCTAATCTTCTTACACAACTCTTCTCAAAACCCTAGACATGATGTCCTCGTATAGGAATCTGATTTCTTGTCAGTCCAATGAGATTATATTCAATTTCCTAGGTACAGTGCATCTGGACACAATTGTAACACGACACAAAATCACCGCATCGGTGTTGGTGGATGATAACTCATCCCACTTTACAAGTTTGTCGGTTAATAAAACAAAGTATACCGATTACCGATTTACAAACAAAGACTGGTAAGCTGGAACATAGTGTTTCGATCTTAAAAAGATTGACTGCCGCTTGGGGTCCTCGTACCGCTTGAGGTCCTTGTACTACTTGAGGTCCTCGGTCACACTTTGACCGGTAAGCTCCTTCTGCAAACACCGATAGTCTTCTACAAACAAAGACTATGCATTCATTGGCATATAATACCAGTTTGAACAATTCATCACATACTTCCGGTTGAGAATATCTCATACAACAAATAAGTGTGTGTCTGTCAATGACAATCACAACTAAGTACAAACATCATCAAAATGCCAACAAAAATGGCTTTAAAAGGGATTAATTTATAGATTTGATGAAAGTGAAGGGTTCCAATTGAAATTAAGGGATAAGATTGTATGTGAGAAATGTTTAAATTTAAATTTGGGAAGGAGCGAATCAAATGCAAGCAATTGATGAGAGGAATACTCTTAATACTCCTTAAAAATTAAACGTAATGATGAGATGAATACCCTAACTATTTCTAAAACATTACTATAAATGAGAGTAAGATAGATGACCTTATTTAAGACACATATTCCAATATAACTGATGAAGGTAACCTTACACGTGGAAACCACTTAAGGAAACTAGGCTTATTAACATATATAAGACTTATAAAAAACACCCAAAAAAGGGAAAACTAGTTTTCAAAGGTGAGCCAATATTAATAACTTGGCTAGATTCAACTCGAAATTTTTTCAATTTTAAATAATATGATAATTTTAAAATTTATTAAATTATATAACTTGACTTTCTATACTTTTTTTTTTGATCGGTAATGGACATTTTTTAAGGTGTCGAAACACTATTGTTGCTCAAATTTGCAAGCACACTAGCCCTGTGAAAGTACAAAACCTGCGAGCCTAGTAACCCAACAAGAATTTGAACCTTGGTGGTAGTTTTATCAAGCAAGTGTTTTAACCATTGTACTACATGGGTCACCTTGACTTTCTATACTTTATATAGTCATATATATGACATTTTAAATTATTAATAAAGTTAAAAAATTTATTATAAAGAAATATAATATAGTGTTCTAATTTATAATTGTAATAATTTTCTAATAATAACCAAGATCTAGAGGCCAATGAATAGTACACACAAGAGATACAAGGTAGACAAGAACAAATTGTATTCTCATCAAGATGGAAAAAATTGATCAACTATACAATGGACATGAGCCCACTTCTTAAGGCAGGGCATACGGAAATGAGAGAACACAATCATGACATGTGGCCCAATGAGATACAAGGGTAGGTAGGAGTAGGTAGGAGAAATAATAGATAATTCCACTAAAGGTGGATCACCCATCGAATGTGGAATGTGATAACAAGATAAAACCACAAATGGTGGAAGTTCTCCTACAATCATCTTCCCTAGATGTGCAATTCCCTAAGTGTCTCAAATGCAAACTACAATGAATGCATTATCCTAAGTCAACTCAAGTAAAATATAATTATGAGATATAATTGTGAGGTGATCATCTGTACTATGTAAATACTTGTCTCGAGATGTGATTCACAACACATCACTGAAGACATGATTCCACTTTATGCATACAAATAATTTAATCTTGTCCGTTTCTACGCAATCCGCACTCAGGTTGTCCTGGTTCAATTATACCTTGATGCTTGTGCTATCTTGCAAAATCAAAAATCATGTAAATTTTTCTCAGATCATTATGTTCAATTATACCATTATGCTTCTATAAATTTTACAATTAGTTGCATATCATTTTACAATTAGTTGCATATCATTTTACAATTAGTTGCATATCATTATCACACAAATCATTTTCAAGATACATCTCACAACATATCATATCATACATCTCATTTTCAAGATACATCTCACAGCATATCATTATCATACATCTCATTTTTAAGATACATCTCACAGCATATAATATCATACATCTCATTTTCAAGATACATCTCATAGCATATAATATCATACATCTCATTTTCAAGATACATCTCACAGCATATCATTATCATACATCTCATTTTCAAGATACATCTCACAACATATCATTATCATATATCTCATTTTCAAGATACATCTCACAACATCATGCATCATCACATCATATTCATCAAATATCACATCACATACATTTATCTAAGCATTACATCATCATAGAATAATCAAAAGCATATAGAAAGCATAATCCATAACACATCACATAACACATCACATGAGGATCAAAGAAAATGGTGTCATATATATATATATATATATATATATATATATATATATATATATATATATATATATATATCTCAAAAAATGATCAATATACAAAATATGTCATGTTTGTGTCCATACAACAAAATGATCAAAATACAATGGAGACAACGTCTCTTAGCTATGACTATCTCCTGAAGGCGACAGTCCTGCTACAGATGTCCCAACACCTGGATCTCTAGGTGGGTCCTGTCTAGAAGGCCCTATCACGCCTCTGCTCTCCATCCTCGACCCAGTCTCTCGGGATTGACTAGATCTCGACTGTGTGAAACTTTGCACTCGTCGCTCCCTGGGTACCACATCCTCATAATGACGCTAATAGTACTCTGCCTCCTTGGCTCTCAAAGCCAGCTCTCTCAAGGTGTCTCTCATCGGACCACCTATTGCCGCTCTCTACAAACTCGCTGTGAGCTCCTCTGCTCGACCTTGACGCTCTATCTTAGTATCGCGCTCTGTGGTCAGCTGAGTAATTTGATGCTGATATGCCAACAAATGTGTCTATAAATGTTGCATTGACAACTACAATGATCTAATCTGCATATCCTCCACATGCATCAGAATTCGCATTTGTAGGGGTACCTATGAAGGGGTACCCCCTATCCCTCTACCCGGCCTCGGTGTCGGTGGAGGTAAAACATCTGACCTCCTCCTCTAGGCCGGTTGTCTGAAGTCATCATACCCTCCCACTGCCGCTATCACCTCCCCAACCCTCTCCTCACCCCCAACTCTGATAGCCAAACCTCCTCTCCCTCTATCCATCACAACTCGCCGCACAACTCTCTCCGCCCATATCCCCCTACCTCCACCATCTCCACCCCTATCTCCTCTCCTCCCCCGATCCAATCTCCCTCTATCTCCTCGCCGACCTTGGCCACCTCCATTTCCATCTCCACCACCACCTCCTCCTCCATCACCACCCCCCTCATCTACCTCCTCATCATCATCAAAAGCCGGAATCATCTCAGCTGGATCCGATATCTTGGCCACTGCACACGCTACAAAGAGTGTTGCAAACTCATCAGTCATCCCTGCATCCACTATCTTAGGGGCATAATCCCAAATCTGGTCGGCTAAATGAGAGAACTCCTCCACTTCCACTACGCTGTCAATCATAGGTACCCAATCCAGAATATCCTGTCTCTGTCGAGCATAAAAACATGCTCCCTGTGGAATCCCCTGCTATCGACCATATTGCCGTAGCACCCGGCTATGCAGAAACCTCTCAATCACAAAGGGCGTCTGCCCTATCAAATATCTATTCATGTAAATGTAGGGCATCTCCATCCCATCCTCTATCCATACCTTGAAACCTGTATATGGTCGCCAGACAACCGCATCAATATCATCCAACACTCTTCTCCAGTGCTCTAGTTTGCCCAGCTTATGCTGGACAACTATCCCTCTGTATTCGTATGCATACGCACACCCAATAGGCCTATCTCTATCCACCAATGGCCTAGCTATGGGAATATGCTCCCATGCCCATATTGTTGGTATTTTGGTATGGTTTTGTCATTGATGTGAACACCTACTAAAACTCTAGCACTTTGAAGATTCAACAACATTCACCGGCAAGCTAATGACTTATACACAATCACTGGTATATGGTACACCGATGGGATATAATGATCACCGACACTTGGAATGGCATGGAAAACACTTGGAAATGTCGAAGACATCGTTAGGACATCTTATCTTGGAGAATTGTTTATTGGCATATTCGTATTTGCATATTTGTTGTTATCGGCAAATAGGTCTAGGTTATACACCGACGGGTTTATCTTTTCCAGATCAGCACGACATGCCATGGAGATGATTAATTATTTTTGTAAATGCATTAAGCCGACATGTTGAATCAGTTATTGCATCAGATATTGTATTGTTTGTAAAAAAAAATTATTGTAATATCTTGTAGAGTCGACCTACTAAAATTGGTCTTAGGTTATGGTATAAATGTAAGATCTTATTTTTAAGATCGTATGTGGAATGCGAAAAGGAATTGTAAGAAGGTATATACAAGATTAAGAAAAGCTATACACGCATACATCATTTGAAGGTGAAGCTAGGTTTTTGTGAAAGCATATCAGAACTACACCGGTACTGAATCCAACTTATGAAGATGCTATTTTGAGCAGTACATTCTTATTGGATTTAACCATCCAATTGTAGTCAGTGTGACTCCCATTTGTGTTTGATCAATGAGCTCTAGGCGCTTGGCCTTTCTGCATGTGTAGACCCCATTTATGTACACTTACTATCTACAGTAGTATTATCTGATTGTGGGTAAGGTTTCCCACCGTGGTTTTTCCCCTTACAGGGTTTCCACGTACAAATATTGGTGTTATGTGTTGTGGATGACTTTGTCTTTTTGTTTCATGCATTAATCTTTACCGGTATTACAATTATCTAATAAAACTGTCCACCGGTATAACAGACTGGTTCACTGGCATTAAGTAGTAAATTGGTTAAGTTGTTTTTGGTTTAAATTTATTTGACAACTGATTCACCCCCCCTTCTCAGTTGTCTCTGGGACCTAACACATACCTGTAGCAATGTCACTCCAGCTGATAAACTGCCATAACCTAAGTATACCACCTGATATAAATCCCTATATAAGTGGGCCAGCATAGTCGACCCCCATGCAAATCGGCAACCCTGCGTCACCATATCCTCCAGAACCAATCCCCACCCCACTGCTAGTCCCTCTGACCTATGGTCAGGACATAAGAACCCACCTATGAAACTTGCCAAAACTGATGGTAGAGGAGCATAATCCAAATCCAAGAACTCCTACCAGGGGATCTCATAGCCGCAAACAGTATCATCCTACAAGATTTGGCGAAGTGCCTTAGTCCCACCCTCCTCGGTCTGCTCATAGGGTAGCAATGCACCTACCACAGGAATCCATAGAATCCGGTAACAATCCTCAGGTGTCACTGTAATCTTGCTTGTCGCCAAATGGAAGGTGTTCGTATCACTGTGCCACCTCTCTGCCAATGTTGTCAATAAACCCCGGTTTATGATAAATCGAGGCATATCTAACAACGAGGTCAAGACTCAAATAACTCCCTAGAGTCAAATATCTTAAGAGCGTGGAATATGAAGATCACTGATGGTCCTAATCTCAACTACAATAAAAGGCTTGAAGCTAAATGGCAAACCCCTCCCCAACGCTGGCTCAAAATCAATTTCAATGGTGCAGCCAAAGGAAACCTAGGTCCTTCAGGCTGTGGAGTTATTATCAGAGATTACAGAGGCATTTGCAAAGGTATGATTGTTGTCCCTATTGGTACTCAAACCAATCATAAAGCAGAAGCTATGGCAGCCCTTCAAGGCATTATCCTAGCCAAAAAATGGAACTGTCCCTATCTTTGGATAGAAGGGGACTCTAATAATATTATAAAGTGCCTCAATGGGACTTCAAAGCCCTCATGGTCGATTCACAATATAATTTTTTCTGCTATTGACATCATTAGAACCTTCAAAAAATGTCATATATCCCATATCTATCGGGAGGCCAACTGTTTTGCTGATTGGGCTACAAATGTGGCAGTTAAGAATGAGACTATTACCACGTGGATGGGTGAGAGTGGTCTCCTCGAAGATGTCAGACAAATCATAATTGATGAAAGATATCGAAGTACCCCAAAGACTCTTGATTGACAGAGTAATTATGAAAAGTACTGATGTAAGCACCTCGAGTTACTTCTATAATGAGAAAATCACTCATTATAACATCAAAGCCAACAAAACTTATTTTATACTCTATCAGATTATTAAGGCCACACACGCTTTCTGGGTATTTGTTTTAGCTCTGAAAATCTCTTTGTTTTACCAATTCTGTAAATTTCAAAATTTGGCTGTGAGAAACGACACCATGGGCGGAAATAGGAGACGATATGAGCCAAGTAGTTGCAAGGAGTGGAAACAGAAAGAAGAGGTGTGGGAAAATTTGTAGAAGGGTAGTCTTTCAAGCTTCATAGAGAGACTCCACAGCCGTGATGGAATGGTAACTAGCCTCTTCTGCAAAAATTGGAAGAAGGGCATGCTTAAAATGGGTGACCAAATGGTGGAAATTGATGAAGATTTAATAGCTAAAGCTACGGGTCTCAACGGGGAGGGCTGCAACTTCTACAAAGACAGGAAGGTTAGCAGGGAAGCCATTGAAAGATACCCGGTTACAAAGAAAGAGAAAAAAAGACTGGTAAAGTTGAGTAAAACCTATTACCCGCCTAGGGCTTTTGCAAAACCCTGGCGGGAAATTCTCTTTGTTTTAATGCGATATATAACTCTAGATGGTAGGTTTACGAAAGTCTATGGGTATCATTTTGTTCTGTTAAACCATTTTAGGCATAATGATAAGGTTAATTTTCCTTACATCTTGCTCTGCTCTATGAATGCCTCCCTAAAAGCCTACAAAGAAAATCCTCGGGGTGATACCGCAATGCACCAGGGTCTTATGGTCCTCATTTATGACCATTTAAAGGTCAGTCAAATCAACCGGATGTAGCTCTCTGTGGACTCTGAGGAAGATATGTCTGATTCTGATTTTTTGGAGGAGGAGGAATCAAACTATGATTCCTTGACTGATAATGAGGATAGCTTTAATGATTCAGAGTATGAGAGTAGTAAGAAGAGGAAATCAAGACCCTCTTCTTCTAAGAGCAAAAAACCTCAAAGAAAACCCTTGATCAGTATCTCTTCGGAAGAAGAGTACTCTGATTTTCCTGAAGAGAAGAAGAACCCTAAGGGGTTGCTGAAGAAGAAAAGTAAAAACCAAACCCAAACCTGGAAAAAGCATAAGAAAACATAGGAGACTGGCAAGGAACCGGAAGATGACAAGCAAACTAGGACCCTGGAAGCCGAGCACAGCCTGGATATGGAGACAATGGAGGAGACTCTCAGGGCCGCCGACACTATTTCCGCCCTCCATATTTCTAAAAATGAACAGGTAACCCCTGGAAAAGTGACTCCCTCTTCTGGCCCTCCTCCCGAGGCCTTGAATGGTTTTATGAAAACTATTGAATGGCTTATTGATGGGTATAAGAAAGCTGCGGATGAGTACAAAAAACTTTGCAATAGAGTCCTGATTCTGGAGACCATTAACATTGGAGAGGGGAATACTATGGCCGATTATATCGAGGATCTGAAGAACACTATTGCTAAAGTGGAAGACATCAGAGATGCCTTTAATCCCAGGTTTGAGAAGATTGAAAAGGAGATGCTGGACAGAAAAACCCTAGCGAAAACTAGTGAAAATACGCTCTCGGACACAGTCATCAAAGTGGAAAAGATTGAGGAGTGCCTTAAGAACATTGCGGAGCAAAGCCTTAGCATTCTGAAAATCTCGACCAATAATACCCATACCCTCATTAGCAAGCTTGATGACGACAAGGAAATCCAGGAAATTGACCTGGACGCTGAAGGAACAGGGGAAGCCCAAGGTCCCATAACCCGCACCAGAGGCAAGAGGAAGGAAAAGAAAGTGAAGAAGGACCTGGAGGAGTTGAAAGCTGTTGGGGCGACCTATGATGAGCTGGTGATAAAGGCAGAGGATCTACTAAAGAAAATTGCTATGTAGTGTCTCCTTGGTCTCTTTGTTGTGTTTTGTTGGTTTGCTGTTCTTTCTGTTCGCTGGTCTTTTGGCCAGTCGTTTTGTATGTGGACTATTATTCCTTTTATTGCTTTCTTTCTTTCTATGATGTAATGGTTTCGGGTCCTTAAAACCTGTTTTTCAATCAATCATAACAACGAGGTCAAGCCACACCTCTCAATAATGTCTCTATCTGCCTGTGTCAATCGTGGTATCAAGGACCATGTTCTCGAAAATCGTTCACTCGACTGAACCACTCCAAGACGCTCCAATCAAAAAGCAAAGCAAGTCCAATATCAGTTTCCTCATCAAAACATAGATACCAAAATCAAATTCATATCAAAACTTGAAACTTAAAAAAAACTAAATCAAGTCCCACATCATATCAATCCACAATCATATCAACTTGTAACACAACTCAAGTTTCATATCAACTTGTAACACAACTCAAGTTTCACATCCATATCAACTTGTAAAACAACTCAAGTTCCACAATCAATGTAGCTTGTAAAACAACTCAAGCTCCACAATTCATATCAAACACATTCATATCAAAAAACCACATCGTATCAAATTCGCATCAAATCTATATCAACTTGAAAAATCGCAAATCAAATCAAGTTATATCAAAACTTATATTGGATAACTCATCAAAACAATGACAATAGCCACGCAGACTGACAATTTACACCTATCCCGACAGAACCAACATCCACCTACTAATTTTCTTCATTCACAAATCACACTATACCAACAAATTTTACCTATGCGCTAAACAATTTTGTCTACACGCTAAACTGCTTACCATGCACTACCCTGCCCTCTCTAAGCGCTACCTAATATACCCTATGCGCTAGCAAAAATCTATACGCTACCCTTTTCTTCCAAAGCACCATTCAACTTATCCTAAGCACTACATTACCCTATGCGCTATTATATCCTTCTTTTGTGCTACGTATCTATCCCTATGCGCTAGGTCATACCTACGCACTATCTAGACCTACCTGTGCGACCTCCTAGAAACCCTATGCGCTAGGTGTATCCTATGCGCTACCCGTTTTACCCTTTGTGCTACCCTGTGCACCTAGTGCCCTAACCTAGTCTACCAATGCGCTACCCCAAACTTTTCGGACGCTACCCTATTTTTTTGAAACCTACGCGCTACGAAACCTATCGTATGCTCTACGTTTTGTCCCCGATGCGCTAAAACGTAAAATCCGCGTGACAAATTGAAAACATGACCAAGAAAGACAAAATGAAAAACCCAAAAAGGGTCAAAAAGGTTGACTTACCGGTGGTCCATACGCAACAGGCCTTCGATACCTCCGCACACGCTCGAATCGATGAGAAGAATATGAAATCAACATGTTGACTTTTCTCCAAGTGTCACTTTCTCCAAAGTCAACAAGCACAAATGAGACAAAAAGGAATCACTTTTTCCCTTTTCTAGGGTAAATTGAAATTAGGGTTACATGGAGGAACGCAAAAATTGCTCGTGGTGTCTCATATAACTCTACCAAATATCATTATCGGGAGATGAATCAATTTATCGCATTCAACATAGACCAAAATTTAAAATGCCATTAAATTTATCCAAATAAAATCAAATATTCAAAAATTTTGATTCATCTCCCGAGGGGGCATTATCAACATCATTTAATCAAATCTGGGGCACGACATGAAAATCTCAAAATGACATAAAAATTGATCATAACTAAATCATGACGACACATCATTTTCTTTGAATCAACATGTGCACACACGTCACTTCAAAGAGGGACAAAATGTAGACGTATAAAAATGATCATATTCCTAAATGAATATTTTATGTTCATTCCTTTATTTTAGTTAAATCTAATTTAACTAAATCACCCACATTCCTCTATTTAATTAAGTAAATTATTCAATTTATTTAGTTAAATTCACTTAATTCCTTTACATCATTTAATTGAATAAATCATTTTATGTAGTTAAATCCCTTCTTCTTACCTTTTAATTAAATTTACATTTAATTAATAGTCTACCCCAAATTGAATAAATCTAATTTATTCAATTTCCTAAATTGCAACCATAGGGACCTAACCAATTAGGTTCAAATTTCCCTTTCTTTTCCCGATCTTGCTGATTTCTAGGATTTTCTTTGAGTACTAGGTCTCCAATTTTAAAAATTTTGGGAATGACCTTGTGGTTGTAGCTCCTGCACATGCGTTGCTAATATGCTTTGAGATGAGTGTAGGCACGTTGGCGTTGTTCATCTAGAAGTTCAATCTCTTGTAGTCAGTTAACTCGATACTCTTCATCTGGGATTAAGCCTTTCAAAGACACTCTGAGAGATGTAATTTCTACCTCCAAGGGTAAAATTGCTTCTGATCCATATACCAATAAATATGGTGTAGCTCCTGTAGGTGTGCGGATGCTAGTTCTGTATGCCCAAAGTGCTAGATTGAGTTGTATATGCCAATCTTTGCCTACATCATTCACTGTTTTCTTTAGGATTTTCAATATTGTTTTGTTGGATGCTTCTGCCTAACCATTCCCCTGTGGGTAGTAAGGTGTATAAAAACGATGTTGGATTTTGAATTTTTCACATAGTTCTCGTACATCTTGGTTTTTCAAAGGTCGTCCATTATCTGTGATGATGGAACTTGGAATGCCATATCTGCATATTAGATAATTAAGGATAAAAGAAGCAATTTGTTTCCCAGTCACTACGGTCATGGGGACTGCTTCAATCCATTTGGTAAAGTATTTTGTTGTAGTTATAATGAACTTGTGTCCATTTGAAGATGAAGGATAAATTTTACCAACCAAGTCTAGTCCCCATTGACAAAAGGGCCAGGATGTTGTGAATGGCTGCAATTCCTATGTTGGTGCATGTATAAGATTGCCATGGATTTGGCATTTAGGACACTTCTTTGCAAAGTGATAAGAGTCTTTTTCTATTGTCGGCCAATAATATCCCATTCTTAGAAGCTTTTTAGCAAGAGTAGAACCACTTGAATGTGTGCCATAGATACCTTCGTGAAGCTCGTGTAAAGCAAAGTCAGATTCATTACGATCAAGGCAACGAAGAAAAGTACCATCTAGACCTCGACAGTACAAAGTATCAACAGTAAGAGTATAACGGGCGGCTTGTCGGATAAAGTTACGTTTTTGGTTTTGGGATAGGTCAATGGGTAGGATATTGTTTTTAAGATAGTCGTATATCAGTCCATATAACGGAGAGTCGAAACTGGTCAAAGCATAGATAACATGGGATTCTGAATGATCATGGGCCTGGAGAACAGTTGCTCTAAAAGAAACTTGTAATGACTCTGTTGCTATGGAATTTGCAGAAGTGAAGCGATAGTAGCCATTGCATCAGCTGCTCTATTGTCCAACCTTGGTATTTGCTTGAAGGTGATGTGTACAAAATATTGTTTGAAATCATCCACCATTCGCTTGTAGGGTAGCAGCTTGTCGTCCTTTGTTTGATAGTCATTATTGATTTGATTGATGACTAGTTGTGAATCTCCATAGACTTTTAACTCTGTTATTCTCCATTCTATGACCATTTTGATGCCTATAACCAATCCCTCATATTCAACAATGTTATTTGCGCATGGAAACATAAGCCTATATGATCTTGGTATAGTGTGTCCTTCAGGGGTGATGAACAGATTGCCAGTACCTGAGCCATGTTGCTTTTAGGATCCATCAAAATATAAGGTCCATTGTTTGGTGGAGATAGCAAGAACGTTTATGTCTAGAAATTCAATCTCCATAGTTTGTTTTCCAGGTAGTGGTGCTTCTGCCAGTTGATCTGCAATTGCTTGTCCTTTGGTAGCTCTTCGCTCTGTGTAGTGGATATCAAATTCACTGAGGATCATGACCCACTTAGCCAATCTGCCTATAAGAGCTGCTTTACTAAGTAAATATTTGAGAGGATCAATTTTTACAACTAGCCTAATTGTGTGAGCTAGCTTGTAGTGCCAGAATTTTTGAGAGGCAAATACCACTGTTAGACAAGTTTTCTCAATGAATGTATAGTTGAGTTCATATCCGTTCAATGTCCTGCTGATATAATAGATAGCTTACTCCTTGACTTGTTGATCCTCTTGTGCTAACAATGGCCCCAGTGATATGTTTGTTGTTGAAATGTAGAGAATGAGTGGCTTCCCTGCTATTGGTGGTACTAGAACTGGTGGGTTCATTAGATATTGCTTGATTTGATAGAAGGATTCTACACATTTGGCTTCCCATCTGAATGGTACATTTTTATGTAGCAAATGATTGAATGGGAGACTTTTGTCTGCTAATTGAGCGATGAATCATCTGATTGATTGGAGTCATCCTTGTAGAGATCTAAGCTAGATGATGTTCTTTGGTGGTGGCATCTCCATAATGGCTTGTACCTTTGCTTGATCCACTTCAATACCTTTAGCTGAAACTATGTAGCCTAGTAATTTGCTTGATGTAACCCCAAAGACACACTTCTTAGGGTTGAGCCCAACTTGAAATTTTTCCAGTCTATCAAAAATATTTTCTAAGATGCTTAGATGTTCTACTCTAGTGAAGGATTTAGCTAGTTAATCATCCACATAGTCTTCCATGAAGGTATGCATCATGTCATGAAAGATTGTCATCATTGCTCGTTGATAAGTTGCTCCTACATTCTTTAAGCCAAAAGGCATGACATTCCAATAGTACGTTCCCCACGGACAGGTAAACGCTGTTCTATCTTGATCCTCTGGGGCTATCTTGATTTGATTATAGCCTGAAAAACCATCCATTGGTGATAGCATTACATGGCCTGCTGTGAGGTCTACAATTATGTCAATACTGGGCAAAGGAAAGTCATCCTTTCGACAGGCTTTATTGACATCTCTAAAATCAGTGCATATTTTGATACTGGTACAATGTTGGAAATCCATTGAGTATAGTCGATGGGTTGGATAAATCTAACGTCTAATAGTTTCTTCAGTTTAGTTTTGACCATGAGTGCTACATGTGGATTCATCTTTCTCAGTTTTTGCTTGACTGGTTTAGCTCCTTGAGTAATGGATAAGTGATGCATGATTAATTGTGGATCAATCCCAAGCATATATGCATATGACCAAGAAAAGTTGATTTTATTTTCTTCAAAAAATTTAATAAATTCTGATCTTTCTTCCTTTGTTAGGGATTCTGCAAGGTGTATAGTTTTGGCTACTTTTGTAGTACCAATGTTGATTGATTGACTGGGCTTAATCAATATGGGTGATCACTCATGATAATACTTAGGAAGAGTGTCAAGTCTCCCATCTTTAGGTGCCTTAAAAAGGTTTTCACCCTCAGATGTGTCCTTTATTTTTACTTTTGTGTGATCTATTGCTGCCATTGACTGGTTTTCAGCAGTAGATCTTTTATTTTGCTCATTTTTGCGACTAAGAGACTTGGCACTCCCTTGGTTGCAGACATCATTACTTTGTTCACTGGTAGAGTCTATTTCTGGGTTAATGGTACATAAGTAATGGATAATGGATTCATCATTTGGGAAAATTAGTATATCATGAGTTTCAAGTTCGTCCTAGTCTATGAGTTCTAAAAAGACAAGTGGTAAGGAGTCATTAGGTGGATCAAGCTCGACTGCTATAAGTGTCAGGATGGAAGTTTCATCGTGGTTGGCTTGGGTGTTAAATAAGTTAAGGATCTCGTCAAGGTCTTCGATGGTATCATCTTCCGTATAGACTTGTGCATAATGTTGTTGCTCATTTTCCTTGGCATCATAGATATTTTGTGGACCAAATTCAAGTGTTCTAGATTTTGTGTCGCGTTCTTCTTGAGAGATGGGTGTATGACTGTCTTTTGCGCCAATATCTTCAGTAATGTTAGAATAGCTGCCCCATTCATATTCATTGGAATCAGTCTCAGAGGTATCATCCCAGATTCTATCAGTGCTATGAACTAGTATGTTGTAGGGTGAGAATAGGTTTTTGATGATTGATACAAGTTTGATAGTTTTCTCTGATTCGGTGTCAGACCCTACTTCCACTTTTTGCATTTGTTCATATACTGTCTCTTCTCGAGGAGAAATGATACAATCAAGAGGTGATTCCTCTTTGTCGGATATTAGTTCTTGAATATGGTGTACTTCTGTAGATGTTGCCTTCTTTGGAATGATGGGCTTCTCTTGATGTTGCTTCCTTTCTTGATATTCACGTTCCTTATGTATTGTCTCTGTTGACTCAAATAGTGCCTCCTGCCAGGAGTCTTCCTTGTACTTCTTCTTTGCTTTCCACTGAGGTTTTTGATATTTGTGTGGTGCCCTCTTTGGTAGTAGAGTGAGTTCAAAGCCTAATCCCTTTTTGTCTTTACTGAATTGTGAAGGAGGATCCAATGGTTCTGTGATGCCTTCCTGATGCTTACCAATAGGTCCTTTGCCATTGTATCCCATTTGCTGCATGATTAAATAGCCTTTTCCATACAAGTGTGTTGGTATAGCTACTTCCACAATAGTTGCTCTGTCTTCTTCCTCATCTTTGTATAGCCAACTAAGGATGTCCTTTTCCTCGGATTCATGTGCTAGAGTGCCAAGTTGGATAAATGTGCCATCAAACTTGGTGATGGGCTGAGTTGCTTGATGTGTTGATGTTGTAGGTAATCCATGAGATCTAGGTGATGTTGGGAAGTTGGCTAAACACATGGGTTCCAAAGAGTATTCTCCCATGCCTTGTTCTTTGATTTTTATTTTCTGCTTGAAATCCCTAGATAATGATTTAGACTTTTCTTGTTGAAGATCTGGTGCTGAGGAATTTTGTTTCTCTCTATTATGTGGAACCAAGCTGTCTTGGGCTGCCCCCATAGCATTACAATGCTAAAATGGATTATGATCAGCTGATATAGAAACCTCCTGCCCATTGTAGGGGAATTTAACACACTGGTGATAAGTGGAGGGTACTGCTTGCATTTCATGTATCTAGGGTCGACCCAATAAGATATTGTATGTGAGGTCTATGTCTAAGACCTGACACATAGTATCCTTTTGTATCGGTCCTACCTGAATTGGCAACACCACTATTCCTTTAGATGATCTTTCCTCATCATCATATGCCTTTATAGTGATCTTTTTGCGTGGATCAATAGACTCCTCAGAGAAGCCTAATGCATGGATAAGTTTTAAGGTACAAATATTAAGTCCATCTCCTCCATCTATTAATACTCATTTAACTCTGTGTTTATAGACCATGACTTCAATATGGAGTGAAGTATTGTGTGGATGGCTCAATGAGATATTATCATGCTCAGAAAAAGTGAGGTTATGAGGCCCTGTCATATGAGCCACCATGGTTTGGAATTTGTTAGCATCCAGATCTTGAGGTACATTTGTTTCTAGTAATGCTTGTTCCAATATGTCTTTGTGTTTTGGCGAAAGTTTCGGCAACTCAAGTATAGATATTTGAGCAAGAGTTTTGCGCAGTTGACTGACTAGATCATATTGAATTTTGGGTACGGTGTTTGTTGTTGACATATGTCCCTTCGAGACATATTTTTGAGCTCTGTTTGTTACGTTGACGGATTCATGTTCATGTTTGTCTTTGATTGTGATAACATTGACTTGATTGTCCTCAGCTGATATGTGATTGATACGAGCTCCATGTGTATCGCTTGAGGTTGAAGCTCCATCCTTGTTGTAGTTTGGAAGAGGATTCTTGAAAGCTCCGTGGTCACCATTTGTCTTGAGACCATCGACTGTTAAATCACCTCTATCGATCATGTCCTGAATAATGTTTTTCAGCCTCATGCAATCATTTGTTTGATGACCTTTGTTGCGATGAAAATCACAAAAGTGTGAGTCATTCCACCAAGGTGGTTTGATTTGTGGTTCAAAGTTGTTGATTGCGGGTAAAGAGATAATTTTGTTTGCCAGAAGTTCTCTGAATGCTGACTCCAGTGATTGCCCTAGTGGTGTATAAATGCGTTTTGGAAAGTTGTTTGCATTAACCCGTGAGTTTGGATTAGGTCCCCTATTAGTGTTATTGTTTTGGGTATTGTTGGTGTTGGTGGTGTTGAGTTGATATTGATTGGTATTCAGTGCATAACTGTTAGTGCCTGGGTTAGCACTTTTGGGATTCTTTGTTGCTTGAGGATTACCTGATAATGTGAGCATGGGATGCTTTGATTTTGGATCATTTGATTCAGTTCCTCCTTCATTTCCATTGTTTTTGTTTCTGGTCCAAAATCTGGATTTGTCCAAGTTGTTGTTGTTTTGGTTGTTGTAATTGGATGAACTTGTTCCTTCTTTGAAAAATTTCAACGTTCCCTTTTTGACACATGCTTCTTCTACTTGGATGCCATTCTCAATCAATTTAGCAAAAGATGGTATGCATTGGAGTTTGAGTCTGTAACTCATCTCACTATTCAAGTTGTCGACGAAAATTTCCATCTTTTCCTTTTCGGGTACATCATGAGGATATCTTGAAACCATACGTCGCCAACGTTGAAGGAATACCATGAATGTTTCATTGCTTTTCTATTTGGTGTTACAAACGTCTAACATGGTGATAGCATGTTGAATGTTATAGGAATTTCGGTGTCCTCTAGATTTGGACGCTCGAAAGGATTTGATAATCTCTGATTCATGCTGGATTCTAGTTGCATTTCGCTTTGTTTGTTTCATTGAGAGCGAGTAAAAATAGGTATCTAGTAGAAGCTTTCTGTGACAAAAGGAATGAACTCTTCTTCAATGTTTTGTTTAGGGGTTAGTGGTTCGAATCGGGGTATGTTATAAGTGATGAACTCATTGGGAAAGAATGTCAGATTGATCTTCCCTCCATGACTTATTTGTTGGCTGAATGCAGACTTTTGATAGAGTGCTCTACTCTTTAATGGTTCCTTGTCAAATTTGTTTGTTTTGTTTTGAAGATATAATCGTATATGATGAAGGAATGTGCGATGAGATTTGAAGAGTTGACGATTGATGTATAAAAATTTATTTCTTTTGGCAAGTTTCGAAGAACTCGATTGCTGTTTCTTCAACTTAGTGTTATGATAAATATTCTTTCTTCTCAGAATATGAGGATTAGTCATGCACAAGTGCTCAATGGTTTCCTTTGATTTGTTTTGGATTCAGTTTAGCTTGTTTTGAAAACTCAAGTTCTACTTTATCAAAGTGAAGGTTTAGATGCCCCCTCATGAAAAAGTGCATCAAATGATATGGAATACAAGCTTTCCCGATATGGAAACTTGATTTGACAACTTGGAGTTTTAAACAAGTGTGTTTTGGAATAAAAAAATCTGTTTGATTTTAAAGGACCTGTTTGCCACTTGTGATGATGTTTCTTGATTTTGATAGGATAGATATGTTTATCTTGTGAGTAGTTTCAGATTTCAGACAACTTTGCTTGATGGAAACTTGCTTTTAGAAATAGCTTTTGATACTCTATTTTTGGTTTTCTGATTGATGAAGTTTAGGCTGATGAAGGAAAGCTTTTGAAATTGTTTTCAAAATTTTCAAAATTGACCTCTGTTTGCCCCCTGTTTTTTTTCTTTTGACTATGCGCTAGAACAGAGATGCAATGCACTATAAAAACTTCTCTATGCGCTAGCGAAAAGACTCCACGTGCTACACTGTCCCTTGATACGTGCTAACTGGTTAATATTGTTTAATTTTGCTTCAGCTTTGGTTCAAAAGGTCATTCGCCAATATGGGCCTTCTATGCGCTAACAGTTAAACCCTATGCGCTAAAGTTTGACTTCTACACGCTAAGCTGATGCTTCAACGCACTAAACTATTTTCAAGACGCGCTAACTGCCACTGCTTGTTTTTAGATTCTGGTGAAGCGCAACTGTTAAGACTTGACGTGCTAAAGAGAAGGTTTAATGCGCTAAAAGATGGTTCCTACACGCTAAGAAGTTGCTCTTACGCACTAAACTGCCCTAAAATATATTGACTTGGTTGTTTTTCTGCAATTTTGGAATTTTGCCTTGAGTTTTTAGTGTTGATAAATGGTTTTCTGAAATAACAAATGAAAGCACGACACCAAAGAGATAACCATTTTGCTTAATCTAAATAATAAGTGTATGTTCTGCGAGGATGTGTTCAAATCCCCAATGTTTCAACAGGTTTAGATACAACATGCATTTCAATCAGACTCTTTATTCAAGGGTCATAAGCAATATCATAGCCCACTAGTCTCGATACTCCGTCAGATCAAACTGTCGTTTCACCCCCTAAGGGGCACCCGTTTTTTTGCCTTTTGCCAAAAATTAACCCAAAGTGAATTGCTTCACAATTGAGTAGTTATCTTGGGAGATATATGGTGAGCGATCTTGGGGGTGGATTTTTCCCACCCTTGCACTATGATATTGTAAATGTTTGGTTACTAAATCGGCTCAAAGTTTCTATGCTAAGGTTCATAATCAAGCTTCCTGTTCGGTCGTCAGTGATAAACTCCATCAGGAGGCTTCCCAACCTTTAGAACAAAGACTTTATGTATATCAAGGATACTGGGGGAAGGCTAATCGCTGCGCACAATCGTTGAAAAGGTCTTTCATCACTTTCCACTTTTGATTATAGTGGGTTGGAACACTTGGCTTCAAAACTGTTTCCCACTTAAGTCGTTCCCTTTACACCGGCCAAAAATGGCTTTAAGAGTTTTTCAACCCCTCGGGAAGGCAGACCTGCTAAAGGTTTTATTGCTTGAATTAAAGAAAGCTTTAAGAATGGTCTGGCTTTTTTATCACCCAATTAAGGGGAGAGCATATACCTTCCACTTTCGAGACAAAGCACACAAGTTCTTTTTAGCCCTTCAAAGCAATGATTTGTTAATCCTATATGGAGATGTTGCTCCACGAAAACATGGCATTTCTTTTAATTTTTAAAGGCAATGATTTTCTGATCTAAAAAGAAAGAACTTGGTCAACAAAGTGAACGCGATGTTTTGTCAACAAAAGAAATCGATCAAAAGGGGAATATCTTCCCCCTTTAGTTGCGAAAAAAAAGACTTTTGGGACTTTGTGTGGTTCTTTACTTTGCTAAAACTTGAAATGGATCCTTTTATACACCAAAGGATGGTGAAGTTCTTTTTAATCCATTTGTTTGCAAAACTTGAAAAGAAAATTTGATTTGTTCTTTTTAAAACCCAATTTGAAAATTTTCTCTCCTAGAAAAGAAAGGAAGAATTTGTTTTGTGGTTCTTTTTAAAGCCCAAACAAAAGTGAGTTCAATTTTAACAAGAATCAAAAGAAGTTTATATCTTAACTAACTTAACTAACTTAGTAAATACTTAAACTATTTAATGATCCTAAAATTAAGCTCCTATCTGCAAGAAATTTGTTAGAACCCTGCAAAATACCAAGAAAAATTGTTAAACAATCTGTGGACTTCAACAAGTCTAATTTTTTTTTACATTCGGTTACAGTTTTTTGTTTTTGCCTTTGTCTGTGATGCACTACATGACAAACTGTACGCGCTACTGTATAGCCAGAATGTGCTATCTGATAGACCCGATGCGCTAAGTTGTTTTCCAGATGCGCTAAGCTGTTATTATTCTGCGCTGAGACCTACAGGAAAAGGTTAGTGAGGATGATGTGCTAAAGTACGATCTTCACGTGCTAGAAAATGAGTCCCACACACCAAACAGTGAGCCAGATGCGCTAAATGATCCATCAGATGCGCTAAGAGATGTTCCCTACGCGCTGATTCTTGTTTCCCGCGTACTTGCAAAAGTGTTTATTTTTAAAACCAATTTGATTAATGGGGTAGTGCCCCACGGTGGGCACCAAAAATGTATGCGGGAAAAGCGGGGCGATGAAACTTAAAATGTGAAAAATAAAGCTCAAAGAGGCTTGTCCACACACCCACAGGACTTCTTGGTGCAAGTTATGGAGTCATGAAGAATGAATCAACTTCCCAAGGTTGGTTCCATGGTTCTCTATCTCACAAGGTCCCTCAAGCCAATGCCTTTGCTCTTAGATCACAAGTGGCTTAGGGATGACAAATGCAAGAATGAGGGATGCTTATGATTGATTTAGTTATGAAAATGCATCCTATCTATGCATGATTCTACAAATACAATAAACTAGATTATAAGATGACAAGATTAGTAGAAATACTATCCTAACATGATATACTAGTTTATGAGTTAAGCTAATGATAAAGGAAATAGTCTAAAATGCTTATTAGATTAATTCCTATTACAAAGAGAAGCTAGATGTGTTAATAAAATTGAGCATAAATGAGATACTAAAAGCTTGCATGGCTCTAAAATGGAGGAATGAGAGCTCTATTTATAGTAAAAATAGGGCAATGGATGGTCAGGATTGAAAGAGTTAATCAAGGGTCAAGTTTGAAAGTTGTCGATCCATGTTTTCAATTTTCACCAATGAAATGGTGACAATTATCAACATAAGGCTGGTTGAGAGGAGAGGTAAGAAGCATTAAATGCTTGAGAAGACCTCACGGTTACCCTAGGAGGTAAGGGTTAAGGTTAGGTTAGGTTTATCCATTGGATAAAGCTTTTACCCAAGGGGTAAACTCTTGTGCAAAGGTTAAAGGAATAACCATGGTCAAAGCAATAAATGCTTGATGAGACCCTTGGGTTAGATGGAGGTTAAGTTAGTCAAAAAGTCTCTAACCATGCCACTAAGGGTTAGTTAATCATTAATGGTTTGAAGACTTTGGGGACAAATTTGTAAGAGTCCTTTCAAATTTGGGGGTATTCAACAAGTTAGCTTGTTGAATAGATAAAGGCTTTAATGCCTTTTGAAGACTTTACTCCAAATTTGAGAAGTGACCTCCTCAAATTTAGGGAAAGGGGATAATGAATAAGTTTGGGCTAATTGATTAGGATTAGGTGGATTCTAGAAGAAATTAGGAATAGGGTTTAGGATGCAAGTGGGAGATGTACGAAAATGGAAGTGGGTGAGAGAAAATAGAATTAATTAAAATAAATTACTTTATTTCAATTTGGTTGCAATTTGGGAAATTGAATAAATTAGATTTATTCAATTTGGGGTAGACTATTAATTAAATGTAAATTTAATTAAAAGGTAAGAAGAAGGGATTTAACTAAATAAAATGATTTATTCAATTAAATGATGTAAAGGACTTAAGTGAATTTAACTAAATAAATTGAATAATTTACTTAATTATATAGAGGAATGTGGGTGATTTAGTTAAATTAGATTTAACTAAAATAGAGGAATGAACGTAATATATTCATTTAGGAATATGGTCATTTTTATACGTCTACAAAAACAATAGTGAGTCTTATGCCCAACTAAAGGCAAATCAAAATTACAAGATGATGCTAAAGATGAGCAACCTTGAATTTTAGGAACTTTGTGAATGAATATCTAAGAAATGAGGAGAATCGTGGAATCACTCAAGTACAAACAGGTGGCAAACTAACACAAGCGCTAGAAGGTGCCTTACCTAAGAATCTATATGCAAATGCAATGCAAACATGCGATAAAATCTCTACAAAAGAAACTAAATACAAATACAATGCAAAAAAGGAAAAGCTAAAACAAAGTGAATTGAAATAAAAGGTGAACCTAGACAACCATTAGACATAAAAAAAAAAAATTAAATGCATGTTGTTGATAGGTTTGGACAAGGGGTCAGCTTCCATTCTTGCCAAATCATATACTCCATTTCCTGGGACTTGTGTGACCACTTAAGGACCCAACTAGTTTGGTTCCAAATTGCCTGGTCCTTTTCTTTTTGCTAGATTGCTCTGATTTTCTTTTAGAACAAGGTCGCCTACTTGAAAGAATATTTCTTTGACTCTCTTGTTATAACTTCTTTGTAGCCTATTCTAATATCCTTGCAGATGATTCAATGCACCCTATCTCCTTCCATCAAGCATTTCCAGTTCTTGCAACCTGGCCACTCTGTAGTCCTCTTCTGAGATGATCTGTTTTAGAGAAACACACAAAGATAGTAGCTCTACTTCTATAGGCAAAATTTCTTCTGAGTCAAATACCAAAGAATAAGAGGTAGCACCTGTAGTTGTACTGACACCTATTCTATAGACCCCAAGAGCAAGATTTGATTGCAGATGCCAATTGCATCCAACCTCGTTGATAACTTTCTTAAGGATTTTCAGGATTGTCTTGTTAGTTGCTTCTGCTTGACCATTTCTCTGTGGATATTAAGGAGTAGAAAAATGATGCTCAATATGGAGCTAATCACAAATCTCGCGTACTTTTTGATTCTTGAAGGGACTTCCATTACCTGTTACTATGCACATTGGAATTCCATATTGGCAAATGATGTAGTTGGGGTAGAAATTTTGATATTTGCTTGTCGATTATGTATGTGAGTGGAATTTCTTCTACCTATTTTGTGAAATATTCAATGGATGTCATAATGAACTTATGCCCATTAGAGGAGGTAGGGTTGATTTTCCCTACAAGGTCAATTCTCTATTGTGAGAAGGGCCATGGAGATGTGATAGGTTGGAGATCCTGACGAGGTGCATGTATTAGATCACTATGTATCTGACATTATCTACACTTTTGTACATACCTGTATGAGTCTTTCTCCATCGTTGGCCAATAATATCCTATGTGCAGTAATTTCTTAGCTAGAGAAGAACAGCTAGAATGGGTGCCACAGATTCCATCATGTACCTCTTTCAAAGCCAACTGTACCTCTTCAGGATCGAGGCATCGAAGTAGTGTTCTATCTAAAAAAATTTGATACAAGGTGTCTACAATGATTACATGCCTAGATGCTTGGTGCATTAGTGTCTTGTGTTGATTACGAGAGAGGTTAGGAGGTATGTAATTATCATGGAGATAGTTATATATGATGTGGCAATATAGATGCTTGTGTGGCAGGTTGCTTGTGTAGGCTGACTCGGTGTTACGAATCTAATGACTAAGCATATGATCACCTATGTGGATTGTTGAGTGTGCGTCGATTGGTTGTTGATGTGTTAGTCTGTGTGGCATCCTCATTGTCTATTGACTATACTTTGTCGATAAATGAAATAGCGCCACGTGGTAGTACGAGGGAAAATAAAAAAGTGTCGCATGACAACTATCATGTCATTGGGGTTACCACCAATGGTTGTCACAGAGGGTACCCAGGGGCAGAGCTAAAGTGGCTTGAGGGAAGAGTTGAGGTGGCTAGGGAGTGGAGCTTAGGCGTTTGTGGAGAACCTGTGGCAAACAGGGAACAATCAACGTGACCAGTAGGAGAAACCACAATGGGCATGGGAATAGCGCAAATCAATGAAGACCAGTAGGAGCAATCGACAAGGATGACAATGATTGTTGGAAGATGTATAATGCGATAGAAAAAAAGTATGTTGCCTACAAAAAACATAGGTAACACAGTACAAGGGCAGGGTTGGATCGGTGGACCCCCCCAAAAAAGGATTTATTTTTTGACATTCAACTTTTATAATAAAAAAATTTGTGAAAATAAATACTGATTTAAAAAATTCACAAAACAATTTTTTTTTTTAAATTTTGAAAAGCAAGTGCATACTTCTAGGCAGGTTGTATGGTCTGCCTAAAAAATTTTGCCTTGAAAATGACTTTTGCCCAATATAGGCAAATTTATAGTCAAAATTTATGGAAATGGCCTCTTGGATGCATTAGTAAGCTCGTATTTGATGTAGGATGCTCCCAAAATTCATTGCTTCTCAGATCTAAATATATGTGGATCCACAAATGCACCAAGATATCTCCAAAAGAGCTACACAATGACAATCCTATGGCTCTGATACCATTTAAGAATGTGTCAATAATAACCAAGATCTAGAGGCCAATGAATAGCACAACACAAGAGAGGAAAAGATAGACAAGAACAAATTATATTCTCATCAAGATGCAAAAATCGATCAACTGTACAATGAACATGAGCCTGGTTATAAAGGCAAGGCCATAGGGAAATGAGAGCACACAATCATGACATGTGGCCCAATTGGATACAAGGGTAGGTAGGGGTAGGTAGGAGAAATAATAGATAATTCCACTAAAGGTGGATCACCCACCAAAGGTGGAATGTGGTAACAAGATAACACCACAAAAGGTGGAATTTCTCCTACAACCATCTTCCCTAGATGTGCAATTCCCAAAGTGTCTCATATGCAAACTACAATGAATGTATTATCTTAAGTCAACTTAAATAAATTGTAATTATGAGACATAATTTACACCAACAATAATACTAATATATATCATTTTATAATATTTGTTATACAAATACACATTAATTTACAATATTTTCAAAAACAAGAATATAAATATTTTTTTATTTTTAGAATTATTTCAACAAGATTATGTTTACTTTATTTAATATCAATTTAGAAACCTAATTTCAATTGTAATAATAAATTTAAATTTGTTTCTTTATGTCTAAACTTTAAAAATATTTATTGTTTTATATATACACATATATGAATTGCAATTCTATTATTAATTTACAATTAGAGATATTAAGTAAGTTGCTATTGAAGTGTAATTTGTAAGTAATGTCCTAATTTATCACATTACTTGACCATGCTCTTAATTTTGTTTGATTTTAAAATAATACTATTTTAAATATAAAAAAATTCACTATAATATTTTATTGTAAATAAATCTTCTATATTTGAATTTTTATTTTTAAAGTAATTAAAATAATGGACAATTTTTTATCCTTAGTTACTACATCTAATTGAATTTCTCACAAATCAAATTTGAGAATTATACATATTATTGAAATATGAGATAGTGAATAGAAAACTATGTTTCAAAATTAAAGACACATTCCTTCATTCTTTGGAAGGCAACTACCTATTTCATGGTTGATCACTTACATATCAAAAAAATATTTGAAGTTCATAATCAAAACTTTGTGAACCCATTGTTAATATTTCTATTCTTGACCTTTTATTATATAGTAGGAGCCTTCATATTTTTCTTCTACATGATTGAAGTATCTACACGATCTTGTGTAAAAGGATATACATCAAAATTTCTGTTAAGGCATAATCTTTCATGGCTTCAAAGGCTTTCTTCTATGAGAGAGGATCCATAGTTGAGGTTAGGGCTATATGCCAAAATAATAGAGGCTCTATACATGTTTACATATATATCACATAGATTTAAACTCGGAGGAATAGACTAATCATTATCTTTCTCTAAATTTTACTATGGGATGAACATCAAGGTTTTAGTAAATTGGAGGCATAAATTTCATACAATATATTAATATATGATTTCATTTACATTCTAATGTCCCTATATTTGTAGAACTAAAATAGAGGCTCAAATAAACAATGTAAACTAATGGAGTAGAGACTCAAATAAACAATGTAAGCTAATGGTTATTGAATTCAGTTGCAAAGAATGTGGTTATTGACATGAATTTGTTGCAAAGAATATAGTTATTGACATAAATTTTGTAGTAGAACAATTTAATATAGAATATTTAATATAAATTTCTTCATAAATAAAACAATTTTTTCAGCAATTTATATTTTTCTAAAAGTGTCAAATAAAATATACATTTAAACGACTAAACCATCATAAAAAATTTATAGGACAAATCAAGGTGATGGCAAATTTTTTATCTAAATGAACTTATATAAAGAAATTTTGTTCAATATCAGATCACACAACTTTTCTCGAAAAATAATAATTCTATAATTTCAATTTCTTAATTTACATTTTTTAATAAAAACAATCTAAATTTCAATCTATTCTTTTCAAACCTTAAAATCCACAATCTTCCCAAATCTTTTTCCATCAACATAATAATCACAACAACATAATTAAATTAAAAAAACTTCTAACACTATTTTTCCAAAAACTTTTTATTCATGAAAAGAACAACTAAATCAAGTTGTAGGGCTCATTAGTTATATTTAAAAACAAATAATTAAAGCCCCTCTTTTCAATGCATCCATAGTGGAGGCTTCGGATTAGTTGAGCTTGGTGAAAACTTGTATGAAGGCAGAAGAAGCAGTATTATTTTTACTATTATATACATGTATGTAATTAGTGATTGTCATACATATTCTGTACAGCTTTCTTCCTTCTTTTTTTGATTATGGTGGAATCAGAGGAAACATGAGAGTGCCGAGCAATCTAAGATGGAATGGACGTGCTGGTCATCCTGTGTTTGGTGAGATAACAAGCAATCTGCAGAGGGATTAATATAGCCTAATCCATATCCAATGGCATTGTTGCACAACAAATCTGCACTATCTCCACTCTCTCTTCGAATGTCCACGTTAGAAAGAATGATATTCTCACATGCAATGCTATCACTGCATGCAAACTGCATTGCATGCTGAGTAGTCGAAGTGCCTTTCACGTTTTCATATATCACTTCACTCACGCGTACAGCAGATGTCTGCCAATTCAATATTGATTCATTAGAATTTATTTCATTCAATGTTTAAGATTCATCGTCAAGATTGATCTGTGATTTGATATGATAAAAAAGAGTTAAGAGAAAAAAACATCCGAAGATGATCGCTGAGTGTAATCCTGATCATAAGATAAAAGATTACAGAATGTGATTAAAAACGTTGATACAAAATACTGTAGCACAATCTAA
The DNA here is from genome assembly GCF_030272615.1 of Cryptomeria japonica. Lineage (NCBI taxonomy): Eukaryota > Viridiplantae > Streptophyta > Pinopsida > Cupressales > Cupressaceae > Cryptomeria > Cryptomeria japonica. Next base: position 186,496,341 of record NC_081406.1, on the reverse strand, counting down.
TCTAATCTCTAAAATAAGCCAAGCTTTCTAAATATATGTTTCTGTATCTGATTTTTTAATATTAATTGATGAATCTATAATATTGATTCTTGTTGATTCTGGATTAGATTGTGTTAGAAGTTTTTCCCTCAATGTTTAGGATCACACTCTATGATCTATCATCAAGATTACAATCCGTGATCCATTTTCAGGATATGAAAGGACTAAAAGAGAAGAATGATCTAAGATGGATCCCAAATGTGATCCTAATTCGATAAAATGTAATCCAAAACATTAATGCAATGTTTTAAACACTATCTAATCTAAAAACATTCAAAGTTGACTGACATTTTCTAGGATTAATATGTTGCTTAATGTATGTGATCACACTAAGAATACCTTTCTAAATTTAAAAATGTTAAACACTTAGAATTGACTAGCATCCTCTAGACTTAATATGTTGCAAAGTGTGCGGAATTTAAGACTGACCATGTTTTTATACCTGATTTTCGCATGGTGTTGATGAATCGCAGTAAAATTGATTTATGATAATGGGATTAGCGACACTGTTCATCAGAATATTTTGGAATCGAATTCCATGTACGAATCCTGAACCCCCCTGTACATATGTAGAAAGCAATAAAATCATTCACATATGAAGATAAGAAGACATATAAGATAATTTTATTGATTCAGAAGCTTGAAGATATAATCAACAATGGAAGATGAGTGACATTGTGTAGCATTTAGTTGTAACCTGCCAGGTTTTAATGCGCAGGCCATTGGTGGTGCCTGTAAGTGTTGTCTCCTCCACCATTATTCCTGATACGTATCCTACACTCTTGTCCTTTCCAAGGCTTCCTATGCTGTTTTACAAATATTGAATTAAGCCGGACTCCATTTTTTTTGTAAGATAATATAATGGGTTCATTAAATTTTAATAAATACCTTATGCCATGTCCTGGTCCGCACAAAACTTCTGTGATTTTGATGTTTCCACTTCCTGTGACGATTGAAATGCAGTCATCTCCTGGACAAAGCAATGGAGTGAAATGAAAACTAGGTAATGTTAAACACAAAACAAAAAAAATTAAAATATAATTTTATTGTGGAACTTATATTTAATTATTCATTTTTAGAAGTATTCGATAATGGCAAATAAGAGGTGGTGTAATATTTTGAATTGTGTGAGTAAAAATTCTATTCTTGTAGCTTAAATTTACAAATGACAATCATTTATAATCAAAATATTAATATTTAATAATAATAAATATAGTATTTATAAAAAAATTAAGTTTATATAAATAAAATAGTTCTAAATTGACGATTTTGTGTGATTTTAATTAGTGATTGTTTTTTCTAGAAAATTTTGTTTAAAATGAGGATTTTAAGGGTCTTATGTAAATAATGATATTAATTTTAAAATTAGTATTGAAACCAAAGGGTTGTATTATAATTGGTGAGAGTGATGACATGTTGTTTTATTATATCATCCATTAGGGCAAGCTTAAACAACACACTCCAAGCTTTGTCTTGCTTAGGTGGCTCATCAAAATTCACATTAATAAATCGACTTATTTATGAATGTTATTTCAAAAGAGCCACCTAAACAAGTTGAAACTTGGTCACCTATTATCAAGGAACGTACTATCATCCTCACCAATTATAATGGGAAACTTAAAAAACATACTCTAAGCTTTGACTTGCTTGGGTGGCTCACATGAAATCACATTAATAAATGGGCCCACTTATAAATGTGATTTTAGAAAAATCGGGTAAACAAGTCTAACTTGGCCACCTATTTTCAAGGAACATACCATCACCCTCACTAATCATAAGGACAAACTTAAACAACACACTCTAATATTTGACTTTTAGGTGGCTCATCTAAAATTAGTGAGGGTGATGGTAAGTTCCTTGATAATAGATGGCCAAGTTTCGACTTGTTTAGATGGGTCTTCTAAAATCACATCAATAGATGGGCCCACTTATTAATGTGATTTCAGGTGAGCCACCTAAGCAAGTCAAAGCTTAGAGTATGTTGTTTAAGCTTTTCTATGTGATGGTATGTTCCGAGCAAGCCTAAACAACACACTCTAAGATTTGACTTGCTTATGTGCCTCATCTAAAATCACATTAATTGATGAGTCCACTTATGAATGTGATTTTAGAAGAGACACATGAACAAGTCCAAACTTGACCACCTATCATTAGTGAATGTACCATCATCCTCACCAATCATAAGGGAAAGCTTAAACAAAACACTCTAAACTTTGACAAGTGCTTAGGTGGCTCATCTAAAATCACATTAATAGATGGGCCCACTTATGAATGTGTCTTTAGAAGAGTCACCTAAACAATTCAAAACTTGGCCAACTGTTATCAAGAAACATACCATCACCCTCACTGATTTCAGATAAACCACCTAGGCAAGTCAAAGCTTATAATGTGTTGTTTAAGCTTGCCATTTTTGGGGTGAGAGTGATGGTATGTTCCTTGATAATAGGTGGTCATTCAACTTGTTTAAGTGACTCTTCTGAAATCACATTCATAAGTGGGCCCATCTATTGATGTGATTTCAAATGAGCCAGCTAAACAAGTCAAAGCTTAGAGTGTCTTGTTTAAGCTTGCCCTTATAATTGGTGAGGGTCATGATATGTTCCTTGATAATCTGGGTGCCCAAGTTTTGACTTGTTTAGGTGACTCATTTCAAATCACATTCATAAGTGGGCCCATCTATTTATGTTATTTCAGATGAGCCACCTAAGCAAGTCAAAGCTTAGAGTGTCTAGTTTAAGTTTGTCCTTATAATTGGTGAGGGTGATGGTATGTTCTTTGATAATAGGTGGTTAAATTTTAACTTGTTCAAGTGGCTAATTTAAAATCACATTCATAAGTGAGCTCATCTATTAATGTGATTTCAAATGAACCATCCAAACAAGTCAAAGCTTAGAGTGTGGTGTTTAAGCTTGCCCTTATAATTGACAAAAATAATAGTATGTTCTTTGATTGCGCTATTCAAAGATACAAAACTCCCAAAAATATAGATAAAATGATGATCGCATCCCACATAACATTGAATGAATGAATACTCTTTAATCCCTTAACTCTAAAGATAAGATATCAACATAATAGACTTATAATCCTGTATCAAATAACAATGATATAAAATCCTGTATCAAAAAACTAGCATCGACTGTAGAACATATAAATTGAGCAGATACTTACCTGTTGCAATAGAGCATCGTTCAACTAACACATTCTGGGACGAGGTGATATGAATTCCATCAGTATTCGGACTATTCTGAGGAGCAACAACCTGCAAATCGGAGACTTCAACTCCAGTACAACGAGCGATTACAATATGCATCTGCTGGCTGTTCTGAAACCTCAAATTCGTTATTCTCACATTCAAGCTTGAATCAATTGTCAATGCCTGTTTGTTTCGATTGGACAGTCAGATTTCCATCACATAAATTTCATTGCTCAATGAAATATAAGCTTGTGTCTTGAGAGGTTATACCGTTGGGGCAGATCGGCATGGCTGTAACACAAAATGAAAATTCATTCAGTCACCCATTAATGCACAACTTGTTCGTGAATAAGCCTCTGCTTTCAGTGGGTGCTCTTACTTACATTTGTTTTATTGATTTTACAAGACTGCGCCCACCAATTATGGCCAGAGCCATCAATAATGCCACCTCCTTGAATAGTTGCTCCATTTAAATCGGAAAATACAAGCCAATTTCGTGGACTATGAGGATCCCATGTTGTTGGATCGTCCGGAGCCATCAAAGTCCCTGCTATCTGTACATTTCTCAAATCATACCATATTTTTTAGGCCAACAAGGATCATTATCAATATATCATCTAAAGAAATAAGTAGAGTTATTTTGTCAGTAGGTTAAATTATATCAACATTCAATTGCATAATTTTTTAGTATATAGTATGTAGTATTCACACGAATTCATCTCATAAAATTGAATGTTTCATTTGACATTCATTTCACTTTTTTTTTTAAATATTGGATAATGAATTTGATTTTAATCGTTTTTATGGAAATGAATGATTCACTTAATACCCATTTCACTTTCTCATGAATATTAGATCACGAGGAAAGGGCTTAAATCAGACACACTAAGCTTACATTTCTAGACTTAAAAGTGTTAAACACTCAGAGTTGACTGACATTTTCTACGTTTAATATGTTGCTTAAGGTGTGTGGTCGCACTAAGAATACACTTCTAGACTTAAAAGTGTTAAACACTCAGAGTTGACTAACATTCTCTAGGGTTAATATGTTGCTTAGTGAGTGTGGTTTAAGGTTGGCCGATAACTAGTTTGATTTTTTCTTTAATGATATTGCTATCAAGATTTAAGTGTCTAGTTTTGAGTCAAACTCATTATTCATATTTTATTAGTAGTATTTTCACGATTCTAAAATGAATCATTCACTTAACATTCATTATTGATAAATGAATGATTTTGGTTCTTGTGAACACTACCTATAATATATAGATCATAAATTTGACTCAAAACTAGATAGTTACATCTTAGTGATATAAGATTTCCACAATCCATCGAATTTCTTGTAGTAAATTTCTGGATAAAATCGTGTGCGAGTTTTTAGATCAACATTTCGGATCACACATGTTGATCTAAAAACTCGCACATGATCTTATCCAAAATCCACTACAAGAAAATAATTAAATCTTGATAACAATATCATTAAAAAAAGATAAATAACAAATAAAATATATTTTTCACAAATTTAAAATCAAACTCCTTATCTTATATTCCATGAGAAAATAAATGTTTTTAGTTATAATTTTAATTTATATAATAAAAAAATTAATAGATAGAAGCATCCATTGTAGCAAAGGTTGCTTAGTAGGAAAAAAAGATAAATGTATATCTAAATAATTAAAACTTGAACATGTACGTTGAAGGTCACACTAACTAATGAAATACTTTCCATTATTTGTGGAGAACAATTTGGCCGGTGAAATTCATTCTGAAATGGGAAGTTTGTTTTTAAAGCTCAATAGCAAATCGAAAATCACAATCTCAAGCTTTAAGATAATTGTAGTTTTAACTTAAAGAATGGGCTTATAGAGAATTTCATGATCAATTAAATTTGGAATATATTTTTATTTTTTAATGTTAATTGTATGGACATTGCATTTTATAAAACATATATGTAATTTTAAATTATTTTTATATATAGTTTACTAAATATATATTTAATAATAAGTTATTCGATAATGTAATTGAAAAAGTTATGTTAATTAATTTTTTTTCTTAAATAATTTAAAAAATAAATATTTTTTTTCAACAATAAATCAACCCTCACAACCAAACATATATTAAAAATTATATTATAATCACTCCATGTCATATCAAAGTCCATAATTAATTAAATATATGAAATCTAATTTTTTAAAGTTTAATTGATGAAAATATTTAATTCACTTAAAAGCTATCAATATTCTATTACTTCCAATGTGTGGGTATATAAATGAGATTTGACCCTAGAACCACTTATTCTTAAAAGACAATTTTATTGATTCTCTTAGTATTTTATCTTTATAAAAACAATAATAATTCATTTTATTTGTAAAAAAAAAAAAAAAGATTACCTAGAATGACTTAATAAACTTAAATGTCTTCACATTTCTTCATTTACTTTTTAATACCAATTTAATTATAGGAAAAAGAAAAAAAATAGAAGTAGTAGATTAGATGTTAGAAAAGTAAATGATATAAATGATATGTTTAATTCAATTTTTATCATTTTAAATAATTGATTTTATCTTGAAGTTCTACTTTCAGATCTCCAAAATGATATTGAAGGTGAAATTTCAAACTATAATTCTTTGATCTTCTACAATTTATCTTTTTTTTGTTCCAATCGTTTGTAATCTCCATTTAGCTCAAGAGTTTGACTAACAACCACTATAAATCTACCTCTTCTTAATAACTTTTAATAGTGTGTTTGCAAGAGATAAACATATGTTCTTCCTTTTAAAAAAGACACAAGATGTTTGTAAGATGCATTTCAATTTTCTTCAAAAATATATCTATGAACATATTTTATATAAAATTTTTAAAGATATATAGACTGGTTATAAACTGCTAGAAAACATATTTTTAAAATTAGAATAAGAGATAAGAATATATATACATGGATAACGATGCCACCATCCTGGCAAGGGCCTCTGAACTTGTAGGGCTTAACCAGGTAAGACTTTTCTTCAGGTACAAGAAACACTGAATTGGGAATAGAGCAAGCTGTTTTCCAAGCACTCACAAACGCCTGGCCCATTCCATTAAATTAAAGACTGAATGAAGCAACCATTAAACAAAATGCAAGAACAATAATGGAAGGAAATGGTGGAACCTGAGTGTCATCAGAGTACCCATCTCCCAATGCTCCAAAGCTATCAACATTAACAGCCACCATTTGCCCATGTTCCACAACACACACTTGTTCTTCTGCTGAATGAATACCTGTATAATTCTTAGGGAGGCTCAATATCCCTGCATCTGCTGTACAAAACCAAATGGTGCAAACAAGTATAATGGTGGTGATTATGGTGGGCTTGGGCACACCCACTGAAAGGAGATAACAATACATTCTCATGTAGAGACTCAGTGAAAAGACATGATTTGCCCACCGTATTATGTAGGGGAGAAGGAAAATGGAGTATTAATGTAGTGTAAAGATAAAGCAAAAGGTGGGATTGAGGAGATTATGAGGCAAGCAAAGGAAGAACGTAGGATGAGAGTGCTTACAATATTAGTTTCCATCGAACCAGTGGAGAAAAGTAATTCATCTGCGTGAAGAAACAGCAAAGTCAGTTTAGCTTTGAGGGCCTGGTGAATCAGTAACTTTTACCATATTTTATTTCTTGTTGATTACTTTTGAGATCTCATATTTTATTAGTTTATATGTTGTCTGATACAAAGTAGAGTGGGTTGGCTACCTATGTCTTCCTTGTTGAATTGGTCCTCTAACAGCAGGGTCCCATGCAATCTAACTGAATTTTTTAAAATCAGGGACTGGTCAAAATTTTGAGGTTTTTTTGGGGGGGGGTTGGGTGGTCCAAATGGTTTTTTAATTTTCTTTATAGATCTGTTTCTTATATTAATGGTTAAATTATAGAATTTATTTGATATTTTAAAAAGAAAAAATGATATGTATATATATTGTATATACATGATTAAATAACAGTTTCTTCTTCATTTATAGCTGAAATTTCAACTAAGTTTCAATTCTTAAGCTGTAATGGTGGAAAACTTGTATACCTTGTTTGTAGAACAGTTAGGTGTCTCCTGTATGGAGAATGGGGCAGTCTCATTTATTGTAAGTCATCTGTGTACCAAAAAACAGATGGTCTGATATCTGACTATAAAAGGATCCATTTCCATTTCCATAAATTAGAAAGCAAACAACTGCATAGGATTATGCTATAATTTATCTTTTCTATTGCTAATTGTTTATAAATATTATGCTAATGCATACATCAATATGAGACCAATAAAAGTTCTTGCAAGCGCAACCATTAGACTAACATCAGCTTCTTTAAAGCAACCACACTAGAAACCACCTATGAAAGGCGAAGAGTCACAACTTAAACATTTACTTTTTAGAAACAACCTCCATGTTTAGAATCCAACTATAGAAGACCAAGAGACACAACTTAGATCTCCATATTAAATGCCTCATTAGGATTTGAATTTGAGTCTCCACATTGAGAGTTCAATTCTTTAACCAATTAAGCTCAACCCATTGGAATCTATGTTATGATTCAAAAGGATATTAGAAAGAAATATCTAATATTCTTAAATAAATAGTATAATATTATTTTGATGAATAGGCCTTCTCTATTAGATAAAAATATTAAAGTACGTATTGACAAAAAAAGGTCAGGGGATACAAGATCACCCCGCGAGAATCACATGGCAAAAAGCCGGAGTTAAAAAACAAAGTTATTCGTCAAAAAACTTCTTCAAGCGGCCAAAGCAGAGGCAGCCAAGGGGAGAGGATCTGGATCATCTTTCTTGCCCCATACATCAGCAGGGCCAAGAGTCGGGTCGAGCACGGACCATCCATCTTCTGGGTCTTTTTCTTCTTCTCCTTCCTCCCACCTAGGAGGCACAATAGCCAGAGCCAGACGAGGAAACTTGGAGGTGGTGGCAGCAAGCCACCCAGAGCCGTCACCGGCAGCAAGAGCCAAAGTAACAGGAGAAGCAGAAGGCCACCCCGAGGCAGAGCCACAACGCGGAGGAGAAGCCGAGCGGCACCTCCACGCATCGTCTCTCCCACCAGAGGAGCAGTGAGGAGCCTAGGACCGCGGGGTCTGAGAGCGTCTGGCAGAGGAACTTTGGCCATGGCAGCAGTCATGGGGTGGAGTGCAATCGACAGAAACAGAATCTGACGGCACTCTGGCAACCGCACAAGGGGCATTGCCCCAATGTTGAAGGAGCTCTAGTAAGTGGCCCACCTCAAGAGCCACTTTATTTGCTTGTACCTGAATCTGCATTAATACATTATTACAAATGCATGTTTTAGTATAAAGCGAGACATTAATATCCAAAGAGTTGTGAGTAAAAAGAACAACATTTCTATCTTTCCAAAGAGTAAATAGGATCTCCATTCTGAAAGCATGTCATGTCTAGGAAAACTTGAAGGGGATTCTAGGCGAATCTCCCAGAAGATCCATATGCCAAGAAAAGGGCTTAGGCCGAAAAGGCCGAAAAAAATCATGGATCCAACTCCAATACTGTTGAGCTCTTCTACAGAACCAAAAAATGTGCATAAAAGTTTTTGGGTGACAACAAAAGGGGCACCGGGGATCAGGAACCCTCAAATGCTTAAGTCTGGAACCCAAAGGCAACCCTTGAAAAAGAACACACCAAGCAAAGTGTGCAATCTTGGGTTCAGTGGTGGCGGACCAGACAGCAAGAAACCTGAGTCTCCAGGATTTACGAGGTATAATATTATTAGAGTTCAGATATTTAAAATAAAAAGAGTTGATATTGATAAAGTAGATAAGAAGTTAGAAGGTATTAAGTTTTCTTGATGTTGAGATGTATTGATTGATTTATCAATTCGACAATAATGCACTAAATGATTAGATCTAGACTAATGATATTGATATTGTCTAAAGATTTTGTCTTTGATACGCTCCTAATGTATATTATAAATAAGATAACATTTAATTTTGGCTTTGTTGGCATGATCTTGTCTACTCCATCATGATTTTGTCCTCTACTATTTTAAGCTTCTAAAGCATATGCAAGTTTACTAAGAAACACCACAAATATTCTAATATAAGAGGGTTGTAGTAGAGGACTTCCTTAACTCTAATTCCAACCCTCTATTGATTACATATTTGATTAGAAGACACAAAATACATGTAGATGAAGAATGCCTAAAGTGCTAATATAATAATATATGATTTGCTACTACTTGTTAATTGATATGATTTTCAAAATCTCTAATACTACTACTTGTTAATTGATATGATTTTTAGAATCTCTAATATTATTTCTTGATGAAAGTATCCTAAATCTTGTCTTTATATCCTTGGAATTAATTCAATTATTTTAGCATACAAGTTGATTGGTAGTCATCTAATTTGGCAATTTATGGGCTGGCTCAAGATAAGTGAAAAGCATATTAGAAAATTTGGAGGATGTGAGCATGAGCATGATTTACTTTAAGAGACCAAATCCCATTTGAATATAATCTGAAATGAGGAAACATGTATTAATGAAAATTAATTAGGGTCATTGGGGTTAGAGGCATAATTGTTGATGAATTATTTGGTTTTATCAATTCATTAAATAAAATAATTCAATTTCTACATAAAGATCTGAAGTAAAGATGATAAAATCAAATGCCATAAATGATTTATACATGAAAAATGGATAATGTTATAGAAGGTATAAGTAAAAGTACATGAAAGATCATGTGAGGGGGAACAAAAGACTACCCTTAATTTTATCCCTACATATGAGGACAAGTGTCATTATAAAGATAAAGCATGTAAGTGCAAAAAGTGTAGAAATACATAAGCACATGTTATGCGTAATATAAACATGTAATTTAATCCCTTTTGTGATCTAATGATCAAAAAAATCTTTGTATCCCTTACTAGATTATGGGAACAAGTTAGGAGTAAGATCCAAAATTGTGGGGCTTTGGATTTTGGAAACAATAAGGTCCACCTCTCTAAGTTTATATAGTGGAACTTAGAACACAAAGGTAAATGTCTTGCATTATTGCAACATTTCTCAACTAAGTCTTGGTCCAACAAGGTTAATGGATTTTTCAATGATATCTTATAGATTTACCTCCTTCAAAATAGAGAATTCATTCCATCCTCAAAGCATCTTGCATTGCTCTTAAATTTTCTATGTTATGTGAACCTATTACTAATATTCTTGAACCCTTCAAGTGGATTGATGACTCAAATCCATACATTAAAATTAAAGCCAAAAATGTGTATAAAACTTTAATGAATCTAAATGTATCTCTAAGAATATTAATAGTAGTTGGAATATGGATTTATTTGACAAACAATGGTCCAATATTTTTAAGTTTTTATGGTCAAATTTGGTAGAGCCTAAAAAGGCATGCTTCAAATGGTTACTAATTCTCCAAAATTTACCTTGTAATGTGGTCTCTTCTAGTTTGGATACATGTAATATCTACAAGAAACCCAAATTTGGTAAGCATGTGTTTTTTTTAATGTTTTATGCTAAAGAAATTTGGAATCTATTTTGTGTTGAATTGGGGGTTGGGATGATAAAGATAGAATCAATTGAAAAGAAATTTTGTGTGACTTTGTGAATAATTTGGATAAAATATTTATTTTGTTTTGGTTTATTTTATCTATTAAAATATTATGATCATTTGAAAATAAACATGTAATGTAATGGCATTACTTAATAATGTAAGGTGTCCTTAAAGTATCATAAGAATAGTGCCATAAAATATATAACCATGCTAGATAAATATCAAAGATGTCATAAAGAATGTAAAGACATGAAATATTATATAACATATAAAATTAATCTTCTCTAAATGGAGAGTAAATTAATTTTGTATAGAGACATAGCTTGAGAGTGCTTACAATTTATTGATATTCATTATGAATTAAAAAACCATGGAGAAGAGTAACTCATCTTCATTAAGAAACATCAAATTCAATATAGTTGTGATCATCTAGTAAACGAATAACTTAGCATGTTTATTTATTTTTACTCTTATAAGTGCTCTCATAAATGTTAGCTTATGTGATGTTTGAAATAAAACTAAGAGTAGATTTTACTACCTCTAATTTGAGTAAACTTATCATTCTTTCTTTAATGGTCTTCTATCGCAAGCTCTCATGAAATTTAGTTTAATTTCATTAGCAAACCTACTAAAATTTTAAATCTTTTAGTTTTATCTTCTTTTAATTAACTATCAAATCATAGATCCTTTTGTTGTCATGTTATTTTTCTAAAGCTACAGAAGGAAATCTAATGAATTTTTGGTTAAATAGTGGTTGCATAATTTAAGTTCTAAGCGCTTCTTCCACGACTAATAATTCAATTCTTAAACTATATGTGTTTCACCTATAACTCAAAAAATTAATTAACACTTGTAATTACATGAAACGATTACTCTAATGCCATTTCCATAATCCATGTAAATGGTTGAGAATTATTCTAATAATAATTATTTAGGTGATTTTTATAACATTTTGGATCATAATTTTTTATCATACTTTTCACCCTCTTGACAAACCATGGAAAGTGATAAAAAAATTGATACAAAAAAAATAGATATATAGTTATTACTAGAACTCTTAATCATTTAAATATATTTCCATGTCATAACAATCTTTAAACTGCTAATTGCACTCATACTTTTCTTAAGTTTGTACGCATGGCAAAGATTAAAAAGTGCATTTATAGATATTTTTAGGATAATAATTTTTTTACTTTTATTATTTTAGATATTTTATTTTCTTAAGTTTGTAGCATGGCAAAGATTAAAAAGTGCATTTATAGATATTTTTAGGATAATAATATATTTTACTTTTATTATTTTAGATATTTTATTTTCTTAAGTTTGTACGCATGGCAAAGATTAAAAAGTGCATTTATAGATATTTTTAGGATAATAATATTTTTTACTTTTATTATTTTAGATATTTTATTTTCTTAAATTTGTATGCATGGCAAAGATTAAAAAGTGCATTTATAGATATTTTTAGGATTTAATTATTTAATAATTAATCGCATGATATAATTAAATCTTAGATATCTAAGATGATTTGATATTGATAAAGTAAATGATAACTTAGAAGTCACTTTATCAATTTTGAGATATTGATTTTTCAAATTTGATTATTCAATGCACTCAAGGACTGGGTATCGAGGACTTAGGCCACCTTTGGTACCACCCCTTAGTTATTAGAGTTCAACTAGCTCTAGTATTAGCCCTTGAGTATCAAAGTTTGGCCAACTCTGATACCCTCTCTTAGTGAGTCTTTTGTGTGTGCCACTTTCTTGGTGTGGTGATGTCATTTGCATGAGAGTTTCATTGAGAATAAAAGTACATCAATTTCTCATGTTAGTATTTAATGTGGCATGATAATGCCTTGTTTCAATTATAAATATCATTATTTAAAAAAATAAAGAGATTGATTACTTGGCTAATATCATGCGCAATTGTCTTGAGGCATTACATTTGATATCTAAACTTGGGTTGTAGGATTGGGAACTCTATTTTATGTGCTTACTCTTTCGATTGGTGTACATTTGATTTGTGATTGTTTCAAGTTCTTTCCTCTATATAATAATTTTTATTATATAATATTTGGTATGCCTTAGCTTGGCCTTATAAATGTTGATTATTTTGGTGCTAACCCATACTTTGTGTGTGTAGGAAGGATGTGTCCTTGGCAACACCACATATATCATGGTAGAAACTTCTATTAGGATTAGGATTCACAAGTGATCCATAATGAGCACTCCTTACTAGCTAGTTGAGATAAATTGAGAATCCTCTTGGGGCACCAAAGGTTATTGACCTTCTTCAATAGATTTTAACAAGGTTGTATCCTTAATAAATTTTAGCAAGGTTGGGTCCTCAATAGGAGGTATCTCACTTATCACATTGTCATCCCTCTTAAGAAAGGAGAGGGGGGTTGCCTCAAAGAGAAGAGAGGATAGCATGTGCTAATAGAAAACTTGACGGACCACTTTCAAGCACACCTACTTATCTTTGATCTAGTGCATTAGGTAGTTTTGAGATACAAATTTCGCTTTTAGACCTTTATTGATGCTTTGTGATGCATCTCTATGGTAATATTATGGCTTGTTGTTTCATTAGACACCTACATGGCTTTACTTACACCTAATGGTGCCAAGTGGAACAAATAAATTGTTTGGCCATTGTTATTGTTGGGAAATGGAGGCAAGCATTACATATGAAAATCTAAAATCAATAAAAAATATAAAATTAAGTTTTCTTAATAATTAAAATATCATAGAAGATTCAGCTTCTTTATGGTGCTAAAATTAGCCACTATTACCATGCTTAAAAAACAACATTATGCTAACATAAAAAATAAAAATAAAATAATCATTTTATCATCACCATAAGAGTTCAACAATAAAGAGGCATAAATCTATAACCATAAGAAACCGTGGAATAGAAGAGAAAACACATAACAATGTTTACATGGAGACACCCTTTTGGGAGAAAAATCCACCAAGAAGAGAGGTAGATTCTTGTATTATCTTCATGAAACAAAGATTAAATATAATCATTCCTTTCTTCTCCTCTTCAACCTCCAATCCAACAATACCTATGTAGAAAAATGAACTACTGTAATATCTTCATCTCAAGCCCTCAATATATAGACTTATGGCTCAACCCAAAATACTACTATAAAACAATACCATGGAAAAAATTTATATAACCCACCATTGAGGCTCCCACTTACAAGTTAAGAAATAGCACCACTATTGCACTTACAACTTTATGACAGTTGTCGTAAGATGCTCTTACATGCCATAAATTATCATAACATGCATCATCTAATAATAGCATATTCTCTTACAAATGTAAGAGACCAAGCATAATAGATGCACTTACAATTGTCATATACTAATAATAGATTCTAGGCACCCCATATTTACTTATGATCAATCTCATAGTAAATGTGAATAATAACCACTGTCACTAAAAATTTAAATTACCATTGCACATGTAGATAATTAACTTACCACTTTCAATAAATAAATAATTGCCAATGCAATAAAATATTTTTAATGTCATTGTTGAAACTCTCACCCCTTGCGAATAATTTGAAAACAATGTTAGGAGTAATTAATTGCATAAGATTTACAAGTTTGATGACACCTTAGTCCTAACATTCTCCCACTTGACATGGGTTAGTGTAGGATCATGGGGAGCCAAAAAGTGGCGATGTGAAGAAAATAGCCTTCTCCACTCGCCTAAAAATGCGAAAATCCATGTTGACTTTTTGTTTGGCCTGGGTGTCAGTACACCTTGGCATGGTAATTACCTAAGCAAATCGGATATTGGATAAAATCAAAAATATCGGATATCCGATTAAATTAGATATTCGATAATATCGGATATCCGATTTTCATATGTAATTTTAAATTAAAAAATATATTATTTAATATATAATGTAATATTATATATTACATATTATATAATATATAATATATTATTATATTATATATTATATAATACATAATATATAATATAATATTAGATTATAAAATATAATATAATCTAATATTATATTGTATATTATATATTATATATTATATAATACATAATATATAATATAATATTAGATTATAAAATATAATATAATCTAATATTTTATAATCTAATATTATATTATATATTATATATTATATATTATATATTATAAATTATATATTATATATTATATAATACATAATATATAATATAATATTAGATTATAAAATATTATATTATATAATATTATATTATATATTATATAATATAATATTATATAATACATAATATATAATATATAATATGTAATAATATACTATTTAATTATATAATATAATAATATATTATATAATTATATAATATAATAAAATATTATATAATTATATAATATAATAATATATTATATTATATATATTATATAATATTATATTATAATATAATAATATATTATATACTACGTATTATATTAATTATATTATATTATATTATATTATATTATATTATATCATATATATATTATATAATATATAATATTATATTATATTATATATTATATAATACGTAGTATATAATATATTATATAATATCTAATTATATTTTATAATATAATATAATACGTATTATATAATATAATATAATATAATAATATATTATTATATTATATAATATAATGTTATTTTAAAATAATTTAAGTATAAAAATCGGATATCTGATTTTTTGAGACAATATATTTCAACTGTGACAGCCCGTGAATTATTTTTAACCCATGGGCTGTGTGATTTTATAGAAATCCGATATCCGATTGCATCCGATATCCTATTTTTTGCCCAAAAATTGCTAAAAAATAGATTGAACGATAAGATTTTTATTGTTTTCAATCATTTTCATTCAATTTTTGTATTTTTTTAAATGTTTATTTGTTTTTTCATTGAAAATATGGTTTTTTCATGAAAACTAGGGTTTTTTAAATCAAATACAAAATTGTTTAAATTTGTTAACTAAATTCAATTGTTTACATTCAATTAGGTTAAAAATGGGGGATAACAATGAAAACATTGATAAACCACAACCGTAACAACCAAACCCTCCTTTGCCAAACCCCCCTCAATTCAGGATTTGATTGCACAAAATTTGAATGAATTGAGGGGGATTGCAGATTTATATCGTAGGATCCCTCATCTAAACCCAATGTTTGATCCTCTCATGTCGATCATAAAGAGTATGGAAACCATGACTGAGGAGCACAACGTTGCCCTTTTGTGGCGAGATTCGATGAGGGAACAATATGCGGATGACTTGTCATATAAGGAGATCAAGGATCTCGAGATATCAAAAGTCGATATCACCTCATTGTTTGTGAATCTCTGCACTTGTCAACCCGTAGATCCCCCAAAAAAAAAAAATTCTATTAAATGGCACACAAATGATGGTATTGTGAAAAACTTTTGGGATCGTTGGTGGATGGTTTTCGACAAACCACCCAACAACAATCTTGATGTCCCCTTCTACTTCATAAAAAAATTGTATGTTGAGTTTGTTTTAGGCAAACATGTGAACTACTTTTACATCCAACCTTTCCAGGGTGTGGATTTAGGTATGCCCCAAAATAGACCTGGGGCAGTCAGAGTAGTCCAGGGCCTATATGTACCCCCTCCTCCTGTTGATCCCCCACCTCTAGTGCAGCATCGTGATATCATTTGTGAGGTGGCTTCACGGACCATATCGGCTATTCACTCTTTGAGTAGCCTTTTGGTTTCTCAGGCTGGGTCAGTATCTTAGGCTACTTTTGATGGTAGTGGTGCTTTCGGTGGCGCTAACACATCATCCCCGGCTCCACACATATGCGTGTCCCATAGTTTTTTCATGTGTGGGAACCTATGCTTAGGTCTAGTTGGACAGCCTGTTGATCCTCCTGCGGACAGTGCAGATTATGAGGTGCATGAGATGCATGATGCACCAGATGTTATGACACAGACTGGAGGATACCCTGGGGAGTCCTTACATGCTAGAGACAAGGAGGCACCGTCATCATACATTGATGATGTAGTGGTAAGATTTGTATTTTCACAGTTCATGCTATATTTTAAATGAATATTTATAATCTAGATAATATTAAGTACTAATTTTTATTTACATGGTCTATTTAACAGTTGATGACCAAGGAGGAGTTGAGACAGATTTAGGAGGGCACCTTGTCGATCGTTTCATTTGGCCTTGATAGCTTGATGGTACATATATTATTGCACCTAGTTGTTTGTATTTTATTGTACATACATGCTCATCATTTATATTAGTATTAATTAGATTATGTAGTAACTTGCATGTATATCTTATTTTACTCTTGTAGGGCACAAGCAACACGAGTGCAGGGAAGTGTGATTTAGGATCTAGTAGTGCAGTTGGAGACAAGGGAAAGGTAATTGAATGCAAATATGATTGAATGAATAGTTTAAATAACTTATAGTGATTATACACATCTAGACATAGATTGGTAGTTTCATATACTTGTTGTGTATATGTACAGAGAATTCTTGGCTTCACATCCTTGATGACTACACCCAATATACCTGAAGTGTAAGGAAGTTAAGTAGCGGAAACAACTTCCTACACTAACCTTGAGGGGAGGGTAATGCAAAACTTTTTCAGATCATTACAACAGTTACAGAAAATAGAAATAGATATAATAGCATTCATACCACAACACAATGATTTACGTGGGGAAAACCCTTTCGGGAGAAAAACCCCACCCTCCAAAAGCAGCTCAATATTTTATTCAGCAATCAAAAACAGATTACAAAATACTTGCAGAGCAAGCTCTTCGCAGGAGTACCACTAATCAGAGATTCAGAGGCAACTCAATAGCCATAAGACTCTTACACACAACCTCTATCTCACACACCTCATAAATAGGAGATACAATACAAGAAACCGTCAAACGGTATTACAAAACCATGGGCTAAAACCACCCAATAAGGTGTAGCCGACCTTATCTCCCTTCTAGATGCCCTATGACATGTTAAAGCACACATCAACACATGTTGCTCCCTTTTACAGCTCATTTATGTATCCGATACAAATTATTTTTCCTATTTCAGGAGTACAAACTTCTGGAGGCCATAACTTGAGAACCGGGTGTCCGATAGACGAACCGTTTGAAGCGTCGAAAAGCTCGCGAAGTGCTCTATCACCTCGTAACCCGCTTCGCCGGTTACGGCCACTTTTCAGGGTGTTTCGGAGCCTCTAAAGTCCCCAAAATTAAGTTTAAATATTTTATTGCACCCCTCCAAGATGAAAACTTTAATATCTTCAAAACTAGCTGTGACCTTGCGACGAAACTTTACCGAAATGCTTATCTAGCCAACCAGAAGCTTCAGGGAGAGTTTCGCACTATTTCGTGCTCAAATGAAAACTTACTATAAATAGTAACCTCGCATAAATGCAAGGTTGAGACACCATTTTTCCCAACAAATCTCCCACTTGTCGAACACCTTGCATGAGCAGAAGGGAATGTCAACACAATGAATCAATTGCTAGGGGCCATAAGGCCCATAGACTCTGAACACCATCTGAACTTTTCTGTGCTCACAGCCTTAGTTAAAGCATCTGCAACATTCATCAAATTTTCCACCTTAACCAGCTTCACCCTACCATCTTCGACCATATCTCTAACAAAATGATACTGAACATCAATATGTTTGGTCCGGGCATGAAATGTCGGGTTCTTAGCTAGGCTAATTGCACTCTGACTGTCACAGTAAACTGTCACTGTACCTTGTTTTATTCCAATATCCGAACACAGTCTCTTAAGCCAAATGGCCTCTTTACAAGCATGAGTAGCTGCCATATACTCCGCTTCAGTAGTGGATAAAGCAACCACAGCCTGTCGCTTACTCATCCAACTAATTGCACCACCAAACAAAGTAAACACATAAGCACTGGTGGATCTTCTGCTATCAATATCACCTGCCCAATCTGAATCCACATAACCATGGATATCAAGGGAAGTCATGTCTCCAACTGAATTACCATGATAACACAAAGAATACTCTGAAGTACCCTTCAAATATCTGAAGACTCTTTTGACTGCATCCCAATGAACTCTACCAAGATTAGACATATATCTAGAAAGTACTCCCACTGCTTGGGCAATGTCTGGTCTAGTACAGACCATAGCATACATCAAGCTTCCAACCGCACTTTGGTAAGGCACTCTGCTCATGTCTTCCATCTCCAATGGGGATGTAGGACAATCTGAAATAGATAGTTTCATTCCAACTATAAAAGGAACACTCAATGGTCTACAATTCTGCATGTTGAACCTCTGTAACACTGAATTCACATACTTACTCTGGCCTAGCCATAGCTTTCTGTTCACCCTATCTCTTCTAATTTCCATCCCAAGGATGTGCTTTGCTGCACCAAGATCTTTCATTTCAAATTTAGCAGCGAGCTGAGACTTCAGTTCTGAAATCATACCTTTCCCTTTACCAATGAATAACATATCATCAACATACAATGCAATGAATAAGAAATGATCACCATAAGATTTATAATAAACACAGTGATCTGATTTAGAACGTTCAAATCCCAAACTCAACACATATGTATCAAATTTCTGGTACCACATCCTAGGACTTTGTTTGAGGCCATACAAAGATTTCTTCAATTTACAGACCAAATTACTTTTGCCTTTCACCACATAGTGCTCCGGTTGTGTCATATAAATATCTTCCTCCAAATCACCATGAAGGAAAGCAGTTTTCACATCCATTTGCTCAACCTCTAAATCATAAGCAGTAGCAATAGAAAGCAAAAATCTAATAGACGTCATTTTTGCAACAGGAGAAAATATCTCACCGTAATCAACACCCTCAACCTGAGAGTAGCCTTTTGCAACCAACCTTGCTTTATACTTCTCAATGCTTCCATCTGAACCAATCTTTTTCTTGAACACCCATTTACAACCAACAGGTTTTCGTCCTTCAGGCAATGGTACAAGATCCCATGTATCATTCTTTTTCAAAGCTGTCATTTCTTCTTCCATAGCAATCTTCCAGCATTCTGCATCATTCATACCTAATGCCTCTTCTACAGATTTCGGTTCATCCACACTAGTATTCAGAGCAAAAATACATCTCCAATCATCAGGTGAATACCTTTCAGGTGGTTGTCTATGTCTTGTAGACCTTCGAACAAGCTGAGTTGGAGGTTCTTCCTCCTCTTCTGAAGATTCAGAGCTAGACGAGCTCTCCTCAAATTCTTGCCTATCTAGGGGTCTCGATTCAACTCTTTCAGGTGTAGAAGGAAGTTGAATCACATCTTCTTTTTTAGTTTGTTCTGGCTGCAATGTAATAGAAGGAGACTTAATTTCTCTAAAAATAACACTTCTACTATGAATTACCTTTTGTGCAACAGGGTCCCAAAGCTTGTATCCTTTCACACCATAACTATACCCGATGAAGATACATTTCACAGCCTTGTTCTCCAACTTTGTTCGCTTCTCCTTTGGCACATGTGCATATGCCTCGCAACCAAAAACTCTAAGATGTCTCAATGAAGGCTTGTGACCTGACCATGCTTCCATAGACGTTTTATCAACAAGAGCTGATGTAGGAGACCTGTTAATCAGGTAGCAAGCAGTGGCAACAGCTTCAGCCCAAAACTTTTGTTCGAGACCAGCACCACTCAACATACTCCTAGCCTTCTCCATCAGTGTCCTGTTCATTCTTTCTGCAACTCCATTCTGCTGTGGAGAATACGGAGTTGTCTTCTGCCTGTTAATTCCACAGTCTTTACAGAATCTATCAAAATCATTAGAGCAAAACTCACCGCCATTATCAGTTCTCAAACATTTTATTTTCTTTCCAGTCTGCAACTCAACCATTGCTTTAAATTCTTTAAAACGACTAAAAACTTCAGATTTACTCTTTAGAAAATATACCCATGTCCTTCTACTAAAATCATCAATAAATGAAACATAATATGTGGATTTTCCAATCAAAGAGACATCTACTGGACCAAACACATCAGAATGGATAAGGTCCAAAACACCACAAGTTTTATGAGAACTCGAGTAAAACTGAACGCGGTTTTGTTTTCCATAAATGCAATGCTCACAGAAATCAAAGTCAAGATTACAATCATTCAAACCTTCAACAAGATTTTTATTTTTCAAGGTCCTTAGACCCTTTTCTCCAATGTGGCCAAGTCTCTGGTGCCATAACATAGTCTTCTCTGCAGGTAACTTTGCTTCAGACGAAAGAGCACCCTTAGGTACCCAAAAACCATTTCCATCTGCTGAAGGTGAAACCTTCAAATCTTCCAGTGAAGTATCCACAGATTTACTTTTTACAGAAGTGCTATTACACTCAACAGTGTATGCTTCAAGCTTATACAAAGTGCCAAACCTGACACCTCTAGCAACTACCATAGCACCCTTAATCATCTTACATCTTGTTTCAGAAAAGACTACCTGCACACCTGCATCTATTAGTTTGCTCACAGATAACAGGTTTCGTTTTAATCCAGGGATATGCAGCACACCATTAATTCCTTTTATTCTACCATCAGAAAACCTGATTCTAACTTTACCTCGACCAACAATGTCTAGATGTGAATCATCACCCAAGTACACCTTACCTCCATTAAATCCTTCATATTCAGAAAACCAATCTCTATTGGAAGTCATATGAAAAGATGCACCTGAGTCAATTAGCCAGGCATCATTACCTGTATGAGTCGCCAAAGCCGCAATAAATGCATCGCCATCTTCCTTGTCGGACTCAGAATCAGAATCGAACTTTTTCTTTTTCTTCTTCTTTTCTTCTTTGCAGTCCTTACGGATGTGACCCGGTTTACCGCAATTCTAGCAAATGACTTTGGACTTTCCAGGAGATTTCGATCTCCCTTTGGATTTGGACTTGCCGCGCTTCTCATTCTTCTTGCCTTTCTCCTTAGGTCTTCCACGAACGGTTAGGGCTTCCTTTGAACTGATGGATACCTTCCTTCGCATCTCTTCACCGAGTAGGGCACCCACCACGTCTTCAGATTTCAAAACAACAGAAATACTACCGATAGCCATAACAAGAGAATCCCACGAATCAGGCAAAGAACAAAGCAAGATCTGACATTTCTCCTCCTCATCCATCTTAACACCGACAGATACTAATTGAGCCACAATCATATTGAATGCTTCTAGGTGGTCTGCAATTCGTCCACCCTCTTCCATCTTCAAGGAATACAATTTCTTTCTTAAGAAAATTTGATTTAATAAAGATTTCACTTGATACATCTCACCAAGCTTAGTCCATAGCTTCTTTGCAGAGTTTTCTTCATGGACATTGATTAGAACAGAGTCTGCCAGGCACAGTCTGATTAGACCCTTGGCTTTTCGGTCCATAACATCATACTGAGCTGCTGCAGTAGGATCTGAGGGTCTTTGGACATTCGCATCAACAACATCCCAAAGATCTCGATCTATTAGCAGATCTTCCATCTTCAGCTTCCACATCTCAAAATTACTTCCATTAAATTTCTCCACCTCTATTCTCCCTGACGAACTCGCCATCTGAATATTCCTGTAACAAGAACAAAAATTGTCTTCTGCACAAGCTCCCACTCAAATCTGGATTAGTTCAAAAAACCCAACTGCCCACAATTGAAACCAAAGGTGATCAAGCTCTGATACCACTTGTAAGGAAGTTAAGTAGCGGAAACAACTTCCTACACTAACCTTGAGGGGAGGGTAATGCAAAACTTTTTCAGATCATTACAACAGTTACAGAAAATAGAAATAGATATAATAGCATTCATACCACAACACAATGATTTACGTGGGGAAAACCCTTTCGGGAGAAAAACCCCACCCTCCAAAAGCAGCTCAATATTTTATTCAGCAATCAAAAATAGATTACAAAATACTTGCAGAGCAAGCTCTTCGCAGGAGTACCACTAATCAGAGATTCAGAGGCAACTCAATAGCCATAAGACTCTTACACACAACCTCTATCTCACACACCTCATAAATAGGAGATACAATACAAGAAACCGTCAAACGGTATTACAAAACCATGGGCTAAAACCACCCAATAAGGTGTAGCCAACCTTATCTCCCTTCTAGATGCCCTATGACATGTTAAAGCACACATCAACACGTGTTGCTCCCTTTTACAGCTCATTTATGTATCCGATACAAATTATTTTTCCTATTTCAGGAGTACAAACTTCTGGAGGCCATAACTTGAGAACCGGGTGTCCGATTGACGAACCGTTTGAAGCGCCGGAAAGCTCGCGAAGTGCTCTATCACCTCGTAACCCGCTTCGCCAGTTACGGCCACTTTTCAGGGCGTTTCGGAGCCTCTAAAGTCTCCAAAATTAAGTTTAAATATTTTATTGCACCCCTCCAAGATGAAAACTTTAATATCTTCAAAACTAACTGTGACCTTGCGACGAAACTTTACCGAAATGCTTATCTAGCCAACCAGAAGCTTCAGGGAGAGTTTCGCACTATTTCGTGCTCAAATGAAAACTTACTATAAATAGTAACCTCGCATAAATGCAAGGTTGAGACACCATTTTTCCCAACATGAAGAAGAAGAAGAAGAAGAAGAAGAAGAAATTTGATAATTATATGCTAACTTGTATCAATGTCATGGTTTTTAGCATATGTAGGTTGTGTATGAAAATATTGAAAACATACCTCCTCTACCGAAGACATACATCAAGAGTCTTGCAAAGCCGAAGAGAAAACGTGGAGATGAGGTAAACATGAATAGTTCAATTATAGTTCATTTTTATGTTATCTTTTTGAATGTGAATTATATAATATAACTAATATTAATCGTGGTTTGTTTTTCTTGTGCAGGATCCTTCAGAGCCAAGCAGTGCGGTGAAGAGGATAGATTTTGATGATCCATTAGTAGCTTAGGATATTATAGATAGTTTTGGGATGCTTACATGTCTAGTTGGCATGTATATTTTGTATATGGACATACATTCACGTATTTAGACATACATTTTGTTTGAGTTGGCGTTTATGCCATATTTGTGTATGGACATACATTTGTAATCATTTGACATTTTTATATATACAAAAGTTGATATTCGATCATATAAATTGTTGCTCATCTGTGCATGGTGTTATCATGGAAATCTTTAATCTTCATTCCAATAATTAACAATGGTTAATAATGGTTATTTAATGAACAATACAATTCATTTCATTTCATTGTAAGTGTTGTTTGTATAATGAACAATACAATTCATTTAATGAATAATACAATACAATTCATTTAATGAACAATACAATTCATTTAATGAACAATACAATACAATCCATTTAATGAACAATACCTAATACAATTCATTATTACCTTATGCATGGTCCTATTTTGCCCCCCCACTCGGTCGAACGCTTGGGATCATACCCTACCGACATCGTCCCTTGAGCGCCCTAAGTGCTAAAAATTGTCAAAATTTGACGGGCCCTAACTCAGAATCTATGGCACCTGCGAACAATCAGTTTGAACCTACGGAGCCACAAGAGGGGTCCCTACAAAATTTTATCTTGGTTTTTCAAGTTTCCCTACGGTTTTATTAGGGCAGCAATTTTTCGGTTGGCAAAAAAATCGTTAGTCTCATTCAATCGAATGTTATCGCGTGGCCAATTTCTCGTTTTTCTCATCGCGATGAAGAACCGTCGGCTCCGACATGTCTAGTTAGGCATTATCACCCTATGCGTGGTCCTATTTTTCCCCCCCACTTGGTCGAACGCTCAGGGTCATACCCTACCGGCGTCGTCCCTTGAGCGCCCTAAGTTCTTAAAATTGTCAAACTTTCACGAACCCTAACTCAGAATATGTGGCACCTGTGAACAATCAATTTGAACCTACGGGGCCACAAGAGGGGTCCCTACAAAATCTTGTCTCAGTTTTTCAAGTTTCCCTACGGTTTTATTAGGGCAACAATTTTTTGGTTGGCGAAAAAATCATTAGTCTCATTCAATCGAATGTTCTCGCGTGGCCAATTTCTCATTCTACTCATCGTGATGACGAACCGTCGGCTCCGACATGTCTAGTTAAGCATTATTACCCTATCCATGGTCCTATTTTGCGCCCCCCACCCCCCAAATCGATCGAACGCTTAGAGTCATACCCTACCAACATTGTCCCTTGAGCGCCCTAAGTGCTAACAATTGTCAAACATTGATGGGCCCAAACTCGGAATATGCGGCACCTGTGAACGATCTGTTTGAACCTGTGGGGCCACGAGAGGGGTCCCTACAAAAGCTTATCTCGGAATCTATGGCCCTAACTTGTTCAATGAAAAATATAGATAAAAAAGCATTACACTATAGACACGTAATGATCATCAATATTTCCATGTATTGTATACACATAATTACCATTACACTTGCATGTGACATCCATGAAGGGATATGTAAACATGATTTTTTTTCATTATCAATACAACTACACCAATGTACTCATGTACAGATACATTGTATATCATCAATATAACTAAACCAATTTGCTCATGGATATTGTATATCATCATAACAAAGTTACATCAATTCACATCCATATACAAATACAACATCCCACTTCATTTGCATCAGACATCCTCATGTTCTAAGAGAAAAGCTTGCGTACAGCAATGCATGCATATAAATGAAGACCAAAATAAGTAACCTTTTTATGCGGAATGAATGTGCTACAAGAAACAAATTATAACACTTAATACAAATTAGTTTGTCAAATTATAAATAGATCATTTGAAACATTTTTAAGACGTACAAGATAATTAAGAAACTTACCAGTTTCTCTGCAAAGTATACAAGCATAACTTTGAAGAAAGACGCATGTTGATTAAAGCCCTTCTCACTGCATTTCTCTACATGGTTGAAGACGATGGTAGATATGGTCATTTCTAAATAGCAATACATTCACTTGACTTAATGTTTATGCACAAAATTTAATCTCATTAATGCACTAAGGAATATGTACCATCACCAAGAAAGGGTCTTGTCAATGGCGAATGATCTAGCATGAACCTATATTTTAAAGAATTGTTAGTCTACACATAAAATGCTTGGATGAACATAAAGGCTTTATGATAATCACTTCAACTGAAATGCATAATAATAAATGAAAAGGTGGGATTATATACCATAAAAATATGTCCCTTCGAATTATACCAACAAAACCCACTATGTTGACGCAAAAAACATAATGTGATACTGTTGTATATCATCAAAAAATACCTACATGAGCATAAAGGTTTTGCGATAATTATATCATCAAAAATTGTCAAATAGTGTTCTCTAATAACAAAAATTGTAAAGCGACTCAAATGCATGATAATAAGTCATGTTGCAAAAATACGTCCCTTCCAATTATATCGAGTGTACCCGCTATGTGCATGCAAAAACCGTGTTGCCAAAAAAAATGTTCATCAATAGACCTGCATTTTAAACATATCCTTAATATACATGTAACAAACTTGAACATTAAGGTTTAATGGGTTTGAAATGAAATGCATGATAAAAAAAAAATAAGGCACCATTAAAGACCTACTACTCAAGTATGCCTGAAGGGTCATCTCTTTGCTTAAGAGTATCTAGTATTGCTTCATGATCAACAATAGTCACTATCCATAGCTCTTTGGTCTTCGGTTTTTCTTGATGCTTCAACAACTTGACATTTGTAGCTATAATAAAGTGTGAATACATTATAATGGTTTTGTGTCTCTCATAGTCTTCAAATGCAAGTATGCCATTCTTTCTAATCATGTATGTTCGTAACCAAGTTCTCACAACAACAACTGAATCTGTAGGATATGTGAACCTGTCATCATCTATCACTGGTTGTGTTAGCTTTTGTTTTCCCTATACACATCGTGCCAACCAATATTCTGATCTCTCTTCAATGCTTTGCGGTGCAACAACTGCAAAAACATGTCATGGTTGTACAAGATCTGATAGACGGTCATACTCAAGTGAACTTTCCATGTCATCGTTTGACAAGGATATTGTTTGAGATAAAGGAGTTAGATATTGGGGAACCCACGTATCAACCCACTCACTTGACTCACACTGATCCCAATCACACCGAACACAACTCTGACAAAAACAAGCCAACGCTCATGTCCAAATGGTCCATGTACTTGCATCTGAGCTGAGAAATGAATGCATCTTTGAAGAATCTTTAATTGTTTAACAATCTAATCTATCTCCCACTGTGTCCTCCTCAGCCAACCAAAAGAATTTGGTCACTGCTGAATCAAGAGTACCTCCATGTGACAATCTTGAACTACACCAATCAACAATAGAACATGCATCAGAGAAATTTGCACCTGAAATCCTCAATTGCTCCTTAACTAGAGCTCTCTTCAAACATGCACCTGCTCCATCATGCTCCCCCTTCCCATGCTCTGCCTTAAAAAAACACCAAATATGAGGTATACGCCTCTCTACATGCATTCTACTCAACCAATAAAACATACGGGCATTCTTGAATTGACCCATATAGTTATCTAACCATATGATATGTCGATCAATTGCAATATCTTTCTCATGCAAGAACTCAAAAAAAATCTCAAAAGAATGTTGCACATACTCAGAGGAGTGTGATCTATCATCACTCATATAAAAATGATACTCCCTGATTATCTTCATGTCCTCTTTTGTACTATCAGGAGCATATTTATCTGTAATGTGAACAAAAATAGCAATCTGGATTGAATTGTAGTACTGAAACTGTACCTCATTCTGTGGTTGCAATGTATAGTTCTTTGCAAAATCAACCACCGATACAATAGTGCCAATCGGGAAAGAGTTCTTACACATCCTAAACTGTTGACCCAACCCCTGAGACCTATGGGTGTGCCTTGCATACTTGTAGAAAAGATTTTCCTTAAAATCCAAAATAAAATCAGCAATACTCACTTCTCTTGAGACTAATTCGCATCTAGAACCTTTACCTCCACTCTTCAAAGTATATTTCACTGTCTCATATCTTTTTTTCTCAACATAATTCTTTTCAAACTCGTGTTCACTACCCTCATGAAAACCTAAAACAAAATTTGACAACCCACCACATTCTGAGCACTTCTCATTCAAACAATCATTTCTATAGAAATAGCAGCCATCATCTCTAGGGCATAAAAATAGATCTTGCAAGTATCTCAAAAATAGCATTGCACCACACTCCTGCAACATCTCATTAGTATGCATTGTAGAATGAATATGACATAAAAATTCATGGTACATTGTGTTTATGGTGAAAGTGGAAACAATCAATATTGAAAGACTAAATGAATTCAACCACAAAACCCTAGCCTAACAACAACAAAGATCCACCATAACATATGAAGATTACCTAAGACAATGTAAATCAAAAGAAATCACAAAGATTATACAATCACATGTCCAATAGGGTTTGGATCTCCATTCTTCCTATCTCCATTGATCTTGCTTGATATATTTTCTCTTAGATTGTATGTGTGCACAGGAGCTCAACAAAGAATGGAAATGTGGTTGCAAGTAGGCCTGGTCGCATATGAAATTTTGAAAGCGTAGTCGGGGTTGAATAGCTGATTAGAATGATTAGGATGATTAGATTGATTAGTAGTTGATAATGAAGGAGAGTATCTTCTTATATAGAAGACACTATAGGAAATGGAGGGATAAGATTAAGAGGTGTAAAAGATAAATGGTCGGCTAAGATTGGAGGGTAGGTAGAGAACATAAGAAAATAATGAGAGGGTAGGTAGTGTAGGAATTAAGAGATGAATGACATGTGTCATGGGTGGAAAAGGCTAATGAATTAATTAAATAAATAAAGATTCATTTAATTAATAGAAGAAATGGAATCAATTAAATAAATAAGAGTATTTATTTAATTTAGGAAAAGGATAATTTAAATAAATAAATGTATTTATTTAAATGAGAAAAGGCTTAGAAGAGGATAAATGAATTAAATAAATAAATAAAGATTCATTTAATTAATATAAGAATTAGGCTTAGATAATTAAATAAATAAAAATATTTATTTAATTAGACAAGACAATTTTAGGTGTCTACATTTTGCCCCTCTTTGAGACAATGCAGCTTGTCGCGTTGTTTCAAAGAAGATAAGATGAACTGATACAAAGTCTCCCCAAGATGGGAATGATATGCCCCCTTGAGAGATTGGATGAAAATGTCTGAAAAAAGCACAGACAATCTCTTGATAAGAAAGAAAGGCTAGAAAGGACTGACAAGATAGGATAGAGTGACAGAGTCATGGGATAAAGAAGATTGACTCGGGAGACTAGGGCTAGGGTAGTCTATAAGATAGACTACGAGGGAACACATCCTCATTGTCATCCACACATCCAAGAGATCAGAGTGCAGAGATAGCAGAGAGCAGTCAGCAACGATGGCATTGGTGCACAGATTCGACCACGTTCGTCGATTTCAGAGGCCAGCAGATACAGGAGAGTCGGTAAGTACCACAAAACCTCCTTGTACTTTGCCACATTAATTATTGTCATAAATGCATGCTAGGTAGGGTAATAAATGTGCATTAGGTATGTCTAGAAAAATGCAAGCGGGAGGAAAAACATTAAGGTGCGTCTGCATTGGTGCTAGGCGCATCTG
Source organism: Cryptomeria japonica (assembly GCF_030272615.1). Classification (NCBI taxonomy): domain Eukaryota; kingdom Viridiplantae; phylum Streptophyta; class Pinopsida; order Cupressales; family Cupressaceae; genus Cryptomeria; species Cryptomeria japonica. The sequence continues at coordinate 186,466,917 of NC_081406.1, read as the reverse complement.
GGTAGGCTAGGCGTGTCTATGTTTGTGTCAAGCACATTTATGAATTTAGCAGCGTTTGTGCAGAGCAGACGCGTATGTGCAATATGTAAGCACGTTTATGTCTTCAAGGTGGAATTGACAATTATGTGATAAACATATGTTGTCGATTGGATAAGTTGTTGAGAGGATACACTCAAGCAAGTCCTCTAGGGAAGACTAGGGTAGCAGATAGGGCTAGGATTGACAATTCTGTGATAGAACATACGTTGCCAATTAGGAAACTACTCAAGAGAATACACTCAAGCAAAGGCCCTAGGATAGGATAGAACATGACACTTTGTGATAAACGAGGAGTACCAAAAAGATTGACAATTCTATGATAGAGCATACGTTGCCAATTGGATTAGGCTGGAATTGACAATTCTGTGATAGAACATACGTTGTCAATTGGATAAGCTACTCAAGAGGATACACTCAAGTAGGTGCCCTAAAGGATAAGATCAAAGCAGCACTTTGTGATGAATAGGGAATGCCACTAGGATAGGAAGCAGCACTTTGTGATGAACAAGGAATACCACTAGGATAGAGTGCCATATGATAGATATAAGCACTAGGATAAAAAGCAACACTTTGTGATGAACAGGGAATGCCACTAGGATTGATATAGTTGATTTTCTTGACTGTAGGAGGACCTACCTATGCTGGAGTCATGTGAGAGATTCCCATTGACTCAGAGTTTACGAGCAAAGCTGACATTCGAGGATAGAGCGGTGGTTGAGGCTATGGGCCTACAACATATTATGCATGTGCTTGAGTTTCGGGTGAACATGGGATTGCTGATTGCATTGGCTGAGAGATGGCACTCAGAGATATGTACTTTTCATTTGGCTATGGGTGAGATGACAGTCACCTTGGAGGATGTATACAGGATATTGTGATACTAATCGATGGGGAGTTAGTTCCTTACGATCGAGACGGAGACAGGGATGCATTGAGATGAGTGTTCCAGGATCTAGGATTGGAAATGAGGGTTGGGATACCATGACATCGACAAGATTGGCACTATCGACGATGCTGGCAGGAGTGATCAGCAGATTCTTATGTCCGGACAGGGCAACATGAGGGTTGGTTGTGGGATGGGGGAGGACTCTAGAGAGGGATACAGCTAGGCTCAAGAGATAGCTGAGGGATACTGAGCAGGACAGGGATCGGGCTATTTAGCTTTATACAGAGGTTGAGACAACACTAAGGGCAGGGAGGCAAGCAACAGAGGACACAGGAGCTGGATACGCCTATGTTCTGCAAGGCAAGGGAGGAGATAGATTATTGGAGAGACTTGTATTATGGAGTGGTGCCACCAGATCAGCGGGCTAGGAGCTTCCGGAGACCATCACAGACGACAACGACCACTGGAGGGAGAGATAGGAGACAGGCGTCTAGTGGTGGGGTTATGGGTCCTCCACCACCACCAGATAGAGGGGGCAGGAGAGATGATCCTGGGGCGGGTCCTTCCAGGGCTCAGACTCCATCGAGGCTAGCCGGCTCCGAGGGAGGGAGTTCATCATAGCCTTTAGAGGGCTCCCTAGTATCAGTTTTGTACCATTTTGTATGATGACACCTTCAGATGATTTTAGCCATATGTATTTTGACATCATTGTATCATGACACTTATGATTTTTTGAGATTATATATATATATATATATGAGATGATTCATCCTTGCGGTAGCTATATGTATGTGTACCTATGTGATGAAATATTTCTATGTGATGCTTATGATATGGATGCAAATATGTACATGATGAAATGCCATATTTTTGTTCTTTTATGTTTTTAATATGGTATGCCAATGCAAATGTGAATGTATGAAATGTAGATGAATATGATAAGGCAAATGACTATTTACATGATGAGAATGTAAAATGTGCTAACATGTGTTGTGTGCGGGATGTGATGCAATTGTGATATCTATATGTATGTATGAAAGGCTTAATATGTGGTAATGCAGGTATAAACTACATGAAATGTAAATATTTTTGGCATGTCATTATACTCAGTCATGTAATAATGAGCTACATGAACTCAAGAAGGATGATGGAAGTCAATCAAGAAAGGGGGATGAAAGATAGAAGATATGGAAGTGAAAGAGCTTCTTGTGCTATTATCATCGTTGAGCTTTATTATGGAAAGTAGGTTATGGCAATCTAGATTATATGTTTGACCCAGAAAGTCATTGTACTCGTTTGCATGGAGATCAAACAGCCACAAACAAAGAATGCCCCAGTTCATACTAGACTCACAGTGTCCTATATCCTTGGACAAGTCATAGCATTACTAAGAGACAATCCATAGACAGCAAAGAAAAATAGGTGACGATATCCTTTCCTTGCCTTTCTAGTCAAAGACATCCTGGAGATAGAATCTCTAGTCAGAGACATCCTGGAAAAGCTAAAAGACATGTCACCAAAAGATAAAATCAAAAGAAATCCAAGACTCGACACCAACATCCACTGTAGTCCTCAAGTTTAGTGTCTCTTGTCACTTGTATAAGTTTTATTTGATTGTGGTCACAATGTTTTCCTTCACAAAAGGATAGATAGCACTGAACCATAATGTTGTCTGAGTCTATTGAAAGATTTGATTTGTTGAAGCCCATTGCTGAATGTGTCTCATCTAAAACTGACTAAATCCATGAAACTGATACTTTATTGCGGAGAAGATGAAAATTTATTACAGATTGGCGATGCAAGTGTTGCTTTATTCTGGATTGCGCGCGGATAGACTGAAGAAAACTGGAAGAAACTGTACTCCTCAGAACATGTGATGATCTTAGTTCCACACCCATCACTAGACGTAGGATTTGCCTTAGCCACAGATAGGAGTTGATTTATTATGGATGGAAAGGGGTGAAAAGGAATGTTTATTATGAATGGCTAACCAATCTTAGGTAGATCAATAACAAGCCATGATGGGAATGGGTAAGTTTATTATGGATGAATAGGTTGTGAGTGTGTGCAAAAAGTGAAAGGATGAAAGTGAATCATGAAGGAGGGAGGAGAAATGTCTCTACGCATGGCACCGGTGACCCAGTTTTCACCATGGTACTTTCCCAGGGCACCACCGAAGTGGTTTTCACCGTTGGACGAAATGTTTTTCTGTTTTCCAAAAAAAAAAAAAAAAAAAATTATTTTTATTTTTTTGTGTGTCACAAGTTGCCTATTTGCCAGGTTTTCACCAAGTAACGATTTTTTATTTTTATGATTTTTTTGTATTTTTGAATTTGTATTTTTTTTGTATTTTTGAACCTTTTTTTTTTTTTTTGTATTTTTGAATTAGGATATTCTGAAGAGCTATGTGTACAACCTGCGAAGGTGCATGCTATTGATAGGATCCTCCAAAGGTTCACCCTCTATGGTTGAGAGCTAATATGCACCTGATCCAGAGGCTGCTGTAATGATGTAAGGACCAAACCAATTTGGTTCGAACTTGCCCCTCTTCTCTCTGTCTTGTTGATTTTTAAGATTCTCTTTGAGAACTAAGTCACCTACCTCAAATGTGTGAGGCTTGACTTTATGATTGTAACTATGACTCATTTGTTGTTGATAAACCTTGAGATTATTAAAAGCAGTTTGTCTTCATTCATCCAATAGTTCAAATTTCTGTAAGCGAGAGACCCTGTAGTCTTCATCACTAATAATGTTTTGCAAAGAGACTCGTAAAGAGGGTAACTCGACCTCAATAGGCAAGATAGCTTCAGCATCGTAAACAAGTGAATAAGGTGTGGCTCCTATAGGTGTGCAGACACTTGTGCGGTAAGCCCAAAGTGTGGGATTAAGTTGGATATGCCAATTGCGGCCAGCGTCATCGACTATCTTTTTTAGGATTTTAAGAATGGTTTTATTAGACGCCTCAGCTTGGTCGTTACCTTGGGGGTAATAGGGTGTGGAGAAATGATGGGTAATATGGAAGCGATCACAAAGTTCACGAACATCTTGAAATTTGAAGAGATGCCCATTATCGATGATGATGGAAATAGGAATACCATATCGATAAATGATGTAGTTGAGAATGAATGTGGCAATCTATTTTCCAGTGACTTGTGTAAGAGGCACGGCTTCAATCCATTTTGTAAAATACTTTGTGGCAGTGATAATGAATTTATGGCCATTGGAGGAAGGAGGGTGAATCTTGCCTATGAGATCGAGTCCCCACTGGCAAAAGGGCCAAGGAGTCGCAATTGGTTGAAGTTCTTGTGTTGGCGCATGAATGAGGTCTCCATGAAGTTGACATTTCTTACATTTCTTGACAAACTGATATGAGTCTTTTTCCATATTGGGCCAGTAATATCCAGTCTTGATGAGTTTCTTGGCTAAAATAGGACCACTAGAATGTGGACCACATATCCATTCATGAACTTCACGTAACACAATCTGAGCTTCATCCCTTTCTAAAAATCTAATAAGAGTTCCATCTAGACCTCGACAATATATGATATCGGCTAAAATGATGTATCGAGCAGATTGGCGAATGAAAGTGCGACATTGATTGTTGGATAAGTCAGGAGGAAGGGTATTATTATGAAGGTATGTGAAAATGGAACCATATAACTGGGAATTAGGACCAACGACACATATCATCTCATTAAGAGTGATCTCATACGAGGGAACCAAAAGGTTATCCACCAAGAACTCATAGCGGGTTTCATTCCATGGTAGATCGATTAGTGAAGCAATGGTAGCCATGGCATCTGCGGCTCGATTCTGCTCTCTTGGTATCTGCTCAAAGTCTAACTTCACAAAATATTGTTTCAGGTCATCCACCATTCGTTTGTAAGGCATTAATTTTTCATCTTTTATTTGGTAGTCATCAGTTGCTTGATGAATTACAAATTGAGAGTCCCCAAAAACGTGAAGTTCCTGGATCTTCCACTGAACTGCAATCCGTAATCCTGTTGTTAATGTCACGTATTCTGCTATGTTATTAGTGCAAGGAAATGATAATCAATATGATTTTGGTATGGAATCCCCTTGAGGTGTGATGAAGAGGATGCCAGCTCCTGCACCATGTTGTGTGTATGAGTCGTCAAAGTATAGTTGCCAAGGCTTTGTGTATAAGATGGATTCATCTAGAAATTCTAAAGTTAGAGGAGCATCATCTATCATGGGAGCATCTGCTATTTGATCTACGATAGCTTGTCCTTTTATTACCTTTTTGTCTACATATTCAATGTCGAATTCACTCAGGAGCATCATCCATTTGGCTAGTCGACCAGTAAGTGTTGCTTTATTGAGAAGGTATTTCAATGGATCGATCCTTGCGACCAACTTAGTTTTATGAGTTAGCATGTAATGTCATAATTTCTACGAAGCAAAGACAACAACAAGACATGCATGCTCAATTGGTGTGTATTTTAGCTCATATCCCACCAAAGTATGACTGATGTAGTAGACTGCCTTTTCTTTGCCCTCAGCATCTTGTTGTGCTAAGAGTGCCCCCAGTGTTGTTGAAGTAGCAGATATGTATAGTAATAGGGGTTGTTCTGAAACTGGTGGCATCAAGACTGGTGGATTCAGAAGATAATCTTTGAGTATCTGGAAAGCTTGTTGGCAATTATCATCCCATTTGAATTTGATGTTTTTGTGTAGCAAGTGCTGAAAAGGATGACATTTGTCTGCAAGTTGTGCTATGAATCTTCGTATGGACTAGAGTCTCCCTTGCAAAGATTGAAGTTGACTGATATTTCTTGGTGGTTGCATCTCTAGGATGGCCTTGACTTTTGTTGGATCGGCTTCAATTCCTCTTTTTGAGACAATGAATCCCAGGAGCTTCCCAGAGGTTACTCCAAAGACACATTTCTTGGGGTTTAATCTTACTTTGTATTTTTCCAACCAATAAAAAATGACTGAAAGTATGTCTAAATGTGTATCTCTGTATTGATTTTCCCAAGAGGTCATCAACATAATCTTCCACATGTAATGTGCATGAGATCATGAAAGATGGTAGTCATGGCTCTTTGATATGTAGCACCTGCATTCTTTAGCCCAAAAGGCATGACATCCCAACAGAAAGTTCCCCAAGGACAAGTAAATGATGTTTTGTGCTGATCCTCGGATGTGATTTTTATTTGATTATAGCTAGAGAATCCATCCATCAAAGATAACATCGCATGACCTGTTGTGAGATCTACAATCAGGTCGATATTTGGCAATGGAAAATCATCCTTAGGACAAGCATATTCTGATGCTACAATCTGGTTTGCTGACAGGTACTAAGTTGGAGATCCATTCAGGATAATCAATTGGGCGTATGAATCTGACATCTAATAATTTTTCAAGCTCTGCTTTGACTAATAATGCCACTTGTGGATGCATCTTTCTTAATTTTTGTTTTACTGGTTTTTCCCCTGGTTTGGTTGTCAAATGATGCATTACTAAATCCGGATCCAGTCCAGGCATATCAGCATATGACCATGCAAAATTGATTTGTTTCTCTGTGAAGAAACTTATGAACTTTGGTCTTTCTATCTCTGTCAGAGATTCTGCCAGGAATATGTTATGTGGAATTTCTTTTGTACCAATGTTTGTTTTGATGGTCTCCTCTACTAACATGGATGATTTTTCTTCATATGATGTTGAGAGAATGTCGAGCCTTCCATCCTCGGGTGCCTCAGAGAGGTTTTTGCCCTCAGATATGTCCTTTCTTTTTACTTTTTTGGGGTCAAACAGTGCCACAATGTGGTTTTCACCATAAGACCCTTGATTTGTTTTTATTTTTAATTTTTTGCGACTGGAAGGCCCAACACCCTCACCAAAATATGCCATGTTGTTGAGCTCTATAGTGTATCTTGCCTTATGGTCCCCAAGCGGAAGATCCTCTCGTATGCCTAGATAGTTAATAAAGGCTTCATCATTTTGGAATGTGTCAAACTGTATAGGTCCTTAATGGTCCCAGTCAATAAGTTGGTGGTGAACAAGGGGAAGGCCTTCAATGTTTTCAAAGTCAGTGAGACTAAGGGTGAAGATGCAATTATATTCAGGTATGTGGAGGTAATTATCGAGGTCATCGTTGGCACTCTCCTCATCTATCTCGATTGTGAACGAATCCAAATTGTCATCACTAGTAGCACATTCTGGGACAGGTGTCCTCATTCTTTGTGATTTCGACCTAGAACCTAGAGGCAAAGACTATGTGGGATCCTCATGGGTTGTTTCCTGACCAACTTTGAATTTTCTATAAAATTCCTCCTCTTCTATGGGTTCACCTAGTTCTCTGAATGTCTTGGTGAGTTCATAGTCACTGGAGGGTTTGTTTGAATCCCATTCCCATTCATTGGAGTCTGTGGAATAGCGGTTCTCTTGTTGATTTTTGGCAGCTTTGATTTGTAATGCTTTTTCTGTCTTTTGAGTATTTACCCTAGAAGACATGAAACCAAGTCCTTTCGAGCACTCCTTTTTAAATTTCAATTGTAGTTGCAAAGGTTGAATGATACCTTCCTTTCTTAAGCCAAGAGGACTTTTACCATCATACCCAAATTTTTGTAGGATCTTGAATCCTTCACCATATTTTTCACATGGTATGCTGACGTGATCTTGTGTACCATTTTTAGGGTCTTTGTAAAGCATTTTGTATAAATCTTCTTCTTCCATTTCACCCCACTTTTGGAAGATAGTAGGATCCCACCTGAGTGTAATGATAGATATGATAACTCAATGATGAACAGTGAGTACCAAACCAGTACTGAGAGGGGGGGTGAATCAGTACAGACACAAAAACTTTTCCTGAACTGGTTTGACTGCAAACAGTGCACTTGACAGACAAACACAAATACCGGTCTAAACCCGATTACTACCGGTTAAACATAATGAGACTGTGAAAGACATAAACTGGCAACACTTAGCTTTCCATACAATCTACTTCCTCATTTCCACTTTATCCTTATGCATAAATAGATAATATATCATCAGAGATACAATAATTTACTAGAACAACATGATTCACCGCTAAACAGGAAATAACAAAACATCACATGAAAGAGGCATCACACATGACACACATATTTTTCACGTGGAAACCCAACTGGGAAAACCACGGTGGAGATGAATACCCACAAGCTTTTTTTGAACTCTTTAGAGGTCCGCTTTGTTAGGAGCCTAGTCCGGTTAAAGACTGTTACAACAGGTTCTGTTAGGAACTGATCCTGTTAGGGATCACCCGGTTAAGGGATGGCTAGAATACCCGGTTAAGGGTTAAACCCTGTTAAAGGTTACCTTGTTAGAGGATTTTATGAACTCAATGGCTTTGAGTCACCTTGTTAAAGGATTTACAGCAAGCTAGTTAAAGCTATCGTGTTAAGGGATTTTCCAACTGTTGAAGTGATTAGAGATCAACATGTATTACAATGATCTAGTAATAGCACTCAATGCCAATGCAGATCCGGTTTAGTTCCTTCCTTTTGCACACACACTTTGCAAGTATCAATTCTCTTATTTGGTCTGGTAAGAATGACGTATCTCCGCACTTAGATACACACACAACATTTGCCAACAAACTCAACATGAAACACAACATCGACCTTATAGGAAACAGATAGGTTGGTAGCATAAACCCTAAACCCTAAACATTTAGGTTGAGCAATTTAGTCGGTTCAATCCTGACCATTGAACACTTTGCATTTGAATACAACGGTCTTGAACATATCTCAAGACATTCTCCATCGTTCGTTCTTCACCGCTTCTTGGAGGCAATAACCCATCACACGTTCATCACCATTTGCAAGGACTTCGCACATTCCTAAGGTAGATAGGATCAATCCCCTTCATGCAAGATCCTTCATGCGCATGAGGCTAGCGTGGCAACATGATCTGATCTCCATTACAATGCTACCTCATCACACAATGCCATCGGTTGAATCACACAAGCTCGAAACATTTCAACCAGAAACCCTAAGGCTGGGACTACCAACCGGTAGTCATACCATATACCGGTTCACTTGGACAAATGTACCGCTTCACCTTTTGCACATATACCAGTTCACAACATTATACCGGTTCACTTTGCCAGTTGCTTAACTTCAATAAACCGGTTCATCGTCAACATATTACTGGTTCACTCTTCAGCATATTACCGGTTCACTCTTCAGCATATTGACATCAATGACAACACAATATCATCATGTCAACATACTCTACTCATATGCCAACAATCTCCCCCTTTGGCATTGATGGCAATATACAAAGATATCTCTCTTTCTGCATCACATCTTCTCCTTAATACTGCAGATATCTTCTCTGCTTCACATCTTCTCCCCCTTTAACAACAATGCTAAAGTGGAGGCATGAGCTTCCTTGTTCTACTATGCTGCTCCCCCTAAGGAGTAGCATCCTTCAACACATCAATCCTGAAAAGATATAGCAAAGTAAGATCTGACTGATGTGGAGCACAAACCTTTAGTTTACCTCTTGAAGGGGCAGTACCCCTAATTCACCTCTCAAATAGGTAAAAGTATCATTCGATAGAGGCTTGGTGAATATGTCTGCTAATTGTTCCTTACTGGAAACATATTCCAATACCACCTCTTTGTTTTGAACCTTTTCCCTCAAGAAATGATACTTGAGTTCAAAATGCTTGGTTCCAGCATGTAAAACCGAATTCTTGGAGATGTTAATTGCACTTGTATTGTCACAAAATATACTTACCGGTTCAGATACAGGAACTTTGAAGCCATTCAATACATGCTTCATCCAAATAGTCTGAGTGTAGTTCATAAAAGCTGCAACATACTCCAATTTTGTTGTAGACTGAGAGATACAACTCTGCTTTTTACTCATCCATGAGACCAGTCTACCATCGAGAAAGAATGCACCACCAGTTGTGCTCTTCTGGTCATCCACACTACTAGCCCAATCAGCATCTGTGAACACTTTCAGGTTGAAATCATCATTGTATGGATACCATAATCCATAGTCAATAGTTCCCTTCAGATATCTAAGAATTCGCTTGACTGCTACCAAGTGGGATTCTCTTGGGCTTTTCTGAAACCAAGCAGTAATACCCACTGCATGTCCAATGTCTGGTCTGCTATGCACTACATAATGCAACTTACCAATCATTGATCGGTATTCCTTCTCATTTACCAATGTTGAGTCATCCTCTTTTGATAGTTTACAACCGGTCACCATTGGTGTACCAACCAGTTTGTTGTCTTCCATGCCAAAGGTCTTCAACACCTCTTTGACATACTTGGACTGAGTATTAAAGATTCCATCTTTCATTTGTTGAATCTGCAGTCCAATGAAGAACTTAATCTCTCCTATGATTGACATCTCAAATTCCTTCTTCATCTCATCTGCAAAGTCATGAATCATCTTGTCATCTCCACCAAATATTATGTCATCAACAAAATACTTCACATATCAGAATATGATCTCCTTCTGATTTCAAGTAGATATTGCTATCTTCACTTTACCTTTCAAATCCAATCTTCACAAGATGGGAGTGCAAGTGTTCATACCATGCTCTAGGTGCCTACTTCAATCCATACAAGGCTTTATGTAGCCTACACAACATGTCACTGTCTTCTGATAGGGAAAACCCATCTGGTTGCTCTATATACACCTCCTCTTCAAGTATTCCATTTAGAAATACAGATTTTACATCCATTTGGTATACCTTGAATCCTTTAAAAGTTGCATATGCAAGAAGCATACAAACTCCTTCCAATCTTGCTACTGGGGAAAAGGTTTCTCCATAATCTTCTCCTTCTTCTTGGGCATATCCTTTACATACTAGTCTGGCTTTGTTCCTTACCGCTGTGCCATCCTCATTCAGTTTATTTCTGAAGACCCATTTGGTTCTAATGACATTTTTATGCTCTGGTCTGGGTACCAAAGACCATGTACCATTCTTTTCTATCTGATCAAGTTCCTCTTCCATTGCCTTGATCCAGTCTTCATCTTTATGTGCCTCTTTGAATGATTTAGGCTCAAATTCAGAGATCATACATAAGTTTTCTCTGACCTTTCTTCTTGTAAGAATTCCTGCATCTTTGTCTCCTATGATCTGCTTTGGATCATGATTGAGTTTTACATACCTAGGTATATTCTTAATAGATTCCTCTTGCTTTTCTTCTTCATCCTCATCTTCATCAGCATCAGCATCCACCGGTGTAGGAGCACAATTATTGGTACTGGGCTGATTTGCAATCGGTTCCCAAAAGGTTACTACCGGTTCATCTCCTACATGCTCTCTGCCAGTTTCCTTAGGTTTCTCAGAGTTTTCATCAACCCTAACATTGATACTTTCAACAATTATTTGAGTCCTATTGTTGAAACATTTGAGAGCTTTACTCTTGGTGGAATATCCTAAGAATATTCCCTCATTACATTTTGCAACAAATTTTCTCTGATGTTCACTCCTCTTGATATAACATTTGCTACCAAACACTCTAAAGTAGCTTACTATTGGTGTCTTACAGGTCCTGTACTCATAAGGAGTCTTATCCTTTCCTTTCTTGATGAGTACCCGATTCATTGTGTAGACTGCAGTGCTCACCGCTTCTCTCTGAAAGGTGTGAGCAACCTTTCCTTGGATCAACATAGTTCTAGCCACTTCAACCACAGTCCGGTTGTTTCTTTCTGCTAGGCCATTCTGCTATGGAGTCTGGGGGGCAGACAGTTTCCTCTTGATTCCATTCTCTTCATAGTATTTGTTGAATTCACCGGAAGTGAATTCTCCTCCTTGATCAACTCTAAGGCATTTGATTCTTCTACCGCTTTCCTTTTCTACCAGTGCTCTGAAAGCTTTGAACTTTCCAAAGGCTTCAGACTTGTCCTTCAGGAATGTGACCCACATCATTCTTGAGCAATCATCTGTAAGAATCATAAAATACCTATCTCCTTGCACACTCCTAGTTTTCATAGGACCACACAAATCAGTATGCACAAGATCAAGTAAATTGTCTGCAGTGAAAGATTTACCTTTGAAAGTTGAGGAAGACATTTTCCCCAGTTGACACTCTCTGCACAAAGGATTTTCCAGTTTGCTCAACATAGGCAATCCTCGGACTGCCTTGATCTTACTAGCCTTCACAATATTGTCAAAGTTTACATGGCAGAGTCTCCTATGCCATATCCAGTTGTCCTCAAACTTAGCCATAAGACATGTACTAACATTAGCATTTAGCTGAAATAGGTTACCTTTGGTATGCATACCAGTAGCCATCAGTTCACCACGCTTTCCTTTGATTTTGTACACTCTATTTTTGAATTCTAGAGTGAGTCCATTATTATTTAGTTGAGCAACACTCAAAAGGTTGTGCCTTAGACCTTCTACCCAATACACATTTTAGCACTACTTCTTCCATTCAGAGAGATGGACCCTCTACCTTTTACCATACATGGTGCATCATTACCAAAACGAACCACACCACCATCATACTCTTCCAAGGATAGAAACTTACTCTGGTCACCAGTCATATGGTGAGAACAACCATTGTCAATAATCCACTCATTGGAATTATCAAAGCGAGAGACAAGAGCCTTCTTGTTTGACACATCTTCCTTAACTGCTACAAACACAATATCTTCATTTTCTTCATCTTCTAATTCCTCATCAATGACACCCTCATCAACTGCTACAAAACAGTTTCTCCGATTTCCTCCTTTGAACTTCTTGAACTTTTTCGGTTTGTCCTTGCTATCACCATTAGGACAGTTTATAGCAATGTGTCCTATTTAGTTACAAGAAAAGCATTTCAAAGGAAGCTTACCTCTATATTTACCGGTTCCCTTAGGAAGTCTCTTGGCAAGAAGAGCTTCAAATTCCATCAGGATCTCCTCATCATCCTTTTCTCTGCTCTGTCTTGGTTCACCACTGGTACTAGCTTCTTTGCCTTTTCTGGATGGTGCAGCAGATGCTCTGAAGGTTGATTCAGTCTTCTGAATACTACCATCATAATTATTTATCTCATAAGTTGTTAGCTTTGCAATGATGGAGTCCAAGGATACATTTGTCTTGTCTACAGACCTCAACTCCTGAATAGCTGTAACCCTTATTGCATAGACCGGTAATAAGGATCTCAAAACTTTTCTAACAACAGTGGAATCTTCCATTTTACCACCTGCACTCTTGATATCTCCAATAACAGTTTTGATTCTTATTCCATATTGTTGAATGGTCTATCCTTCAACCATCTACATGTCTTCAAACTTTCCCCTAAGGCTTTCTTCCTTAGCTTGTTTTACATGCTCATCATCGCCATAGATATTCTCAAGGGCATCCCATACTTCTTTGAGATTCTCTTTGTCCTGAACATCAATAAACTCAATGTTAGATAAACTACTAATTAGGGCTTCCATGACTTGCCCATTCTCCTGAATCTCTCTCTTTTGGTCATCGGTGAGAGTACCGGTAGGGATAACATAAGTATTCTCAACATAGCTCCAATGTTGAGCACCCATGCTTCTGATGTATATATTTATTATGTCCTTCCATATTTTAAAGTTATCTCTATTGAACTTTGGACATTCCCTCTTCATCATTACAATAGGATCTTTCCCTGAAGCGGTTAAGCTTTCAACACAAAGGACCTGGAGAACACTCTGATACCAATTGATAACTCAATGATGAACAGTGAGTACCAAACTGGTATTGAGAGTGGGGGGGGTGAATCAGTACAAACACAAAAACTTTTCCTAAACCGGTTTGACTGCAAACAATGCACTTGACAGACAAACACAAATACCAGTCTAAACCCGATTACTACCGGTTAAACATAATGAGACTATGAAAGACATAAACCGACAACACTTAGCTTTCCATACAATCTATTTCCTCATTTCCACTTTATCCTTATGCATAAACAGATAATCTATCATCAGAGATACAACAATTTACTAGAGCAACATGATTCACCACTAAACAGGAAATAACAAAACATCACATGAAAGAGGCATCACACATGACACATATTTTTCACGTGGAAACCCAACTGGGAAAAACCACGGTGGGGATGAATACCCACAAGTTGTTTTTGAACTCTTTAGAAGTCCACTTTGTTAGGAGCCTAGTCCGGTTTAAGACTATTACAACAGGTTCTGTTAGGAACCGATCCTATTAGAGATCACCCGGTTAAGGGATGGCTAGAATACCCGATTAAGGGTTAAACCTTGTTAAAGGTTACCTTGTTAGAGGATTTTATGAACTCAATGGCTTTGAGTCACCCTGTTAAAGGATTTACAGCAAGATGGTTAAAGCTACCCTATTAAGGGATTTTCCAATTGTTGAAGTGATTAGAGATCAACAAGTATTACAATGATCTGGTAATAGCACTCAATGCCAATGCAGATCCAGTTTAGTTCCTTCCTTCTGCACACACACTTTGCAGGTATCAATTCTCTTATTTGGTCTGGCAAGAATCACATATCTCTGCACTTAGATACACACACAACATTTGCCAACAAACTCAACTTGAAACACAACATCGACCTTATAGGAAACAGATAGGTCGGTAGCATAAACCCTAAACCCTAAACATTTAGGTTGAGCAATTCAGTCAGTTCAATCCTGACCATTGAACACTCTGCATTTGAATACAACGGTCTTGAACATATCTCAAGACATTCTCCATCGTTCGTTCTTCACTGCTTCTTGGAGGCGATAACCCATCACGCGTTCATCACCGTTTGTAGGGACTTCGTACATTCCCGAGGTAGATAGGATCAATCCCCTTCATGCAAGATCCTTCATGCGCATGAGGCTGATGTGGCAATACATTCTGATCTCCATTACAATGCTACCTCATCACACAATGCCATCAGTTGAATCACATAGGCTCGAAACATTTCAACTGGAAACCCTGAGGCTGGGATTACCAACTGGTAGTCATACCATATTAAACCTTGATAGAAAACATTCCATATACTAGTTCACTTGGAAAAATGTACCGCTTCACCTTTTGCACATATATCGGTTCACAACATTATACCGGATCACTTTGCCAGTTGCTTAACTTCAATAAACCGGTTCATCTTCAACATATTACCGGTTCACTCTTCAGCATATTACCAGTTCACTCTTTAGCATATTGACATCAATGACAACACAATATCATCATGTCAACATACTCTGCTCATATGCCAACAAGATACCCGTTTAGTAGGATGTGGTCGTCCATATTCTTTTGGTGAACTCATAACTTGTTGTAAGCACATGGTTTGATTCAAAGTGTATTCACCCATGCCTTTATCCTAATATTTCCCTTTAAGCTTACCTTGTTTTGATGTTGAAGGTTTTAATGATTTGGGATCAATGTATGCAGAAGAAGGGACAACTTCCCTATTACTTGGAATGATCGTCTCAGTTTTTGGTCTCAACTTATTGCAGTATATAAATGGATTAGGATCACCATTAACTGTTATTTCAACTCCATTATGAGGAAACTTAATGCATTGGTGGTATGTAGATGGGACTGCCCTCATCTCATGAATCCAAGGGTGTCCTAGCAATATATTGTATGTGAGATCTAGGTCAAGAACTTGACAAACCACATCCTTTGTAACCGGTCCAACTCTGAGAGGTAAGGTGACTGTGCCTTTGGATGAACGCTCTTCATCATCATATGCTTTGATGGTAATTTTGTTTGTAGTTGTATATGGTGAAAATGGATATCAATAATAACAATATTGAAAGGCTAAATGAATTCAACCACAAAACCCTAGCCTAACAATCAACAAAGATCCACCATAACATATGAAGATTACCTAAGACAATGCAAATCACATGAAATCACAAAGATTATACCATCACATGTCCAATAGGGTTTTGATCTCCATTCTTCCTATCTCCATTGATCTTGCTTGATATATTTGCTCTCAGATTTTATATGCACAAGAGCTCAACAAAGAACGGAATGTGGTTGCAAGTAGAATCGTAGTGTAGTCAAGTCCTTAAGATGATTCATTAGGCTGAGTGATTAGGGTTTGATAATGAAGAAGGCATCTCCTTAAATAGAAGACACAATATGAAATGGAGGGATAAGATTGAGAGGTGTAAAAAGAAGTCGGCTATGATTAGAGGGTAGGTAGAAGAAATAGTAAAATAATGAAAGAGGTAGGTAGTGTAGGAATTAAGAGATGAATGACATGTGTCATGTGTAGAAAAGGTTAATGAATTAATTAAATAAATAAAGATTTATTTAATTAATAGAAGAAGTGGGATCAATTAAATAAATAAGATATTTATTTAATTTAGAAAAAGGATAATTTAAATAAATAAATGTATTTATTTAAATGAGAAATAAGGCTAGAAGAGGATAAATGAATTAATTAAATAAATAAAGATTTATTTAATTAGACTGGACAATTTTAGGTGTCTACATTTTGCCCCTCTTTGAGACAATGCGACTTGTCGCGTTGTTTCAAAGAAGATAAGATGAACTGATACAAAGTTGTCCCGGAATGGGAATGATATGCCCCCTCGAGAGATTGGATGAAAAATGTCTGGAAAGATTGCAGACAATCTCTCGATAAGAAAGAAAGGCTAGAATGGATTGACCAGATAAAGTGACAGAGTCACGGGATAATGAAGACTGACTCGGGAAATGAAGGCGAGGGCTAGGGTAGGCTATAAGATAGACCACGGGTAAAAGACATCCTCATTGTCATCTACACCTTCACGAGATCAAAGTGCAGAGCGAGAAAAAGAGCAGCAGCAGTCAGCAGCGATGGCTTTCGTACACAGATTCGACCGCGTTCGCCGATTTTAGAGACCAGCAGAGGCAGGAGAGCCGGTAAGTACCACCAAACCTCCTCGTACTTTGACGCATTCAATTTTGTCATTAATGCATGCTAGTTAGCAATAAATGCGCTTAGGAATAGGGCACAAAAAAAGTGCAAAAACATGCAATCGCGTCTGCGTTGGTGCCAGGCGCGTCTGTGTCCGCCAGGCGCGTCTGTGTCGGTGCCAGGCGCCTCTGTGTCTGGAAGCGCGTTTGTGTCTAATGCGAGCGCATCTGCATCCTGAAGGGGCGTTTGTGTGCCAAAGTCGCGTTTGTGACAAATGTAGGCACGTTTATGTCAAACAGGCGCGTCTGTGTTGTTCAGGCACGCTTGTGCAGTCAATAGGCGCGTTTGTGAGTTAGAAACGCGTTTGTGTCCGAAAATGCAAGGTTTTGGTCTTCTAGGTCAAATCGGCAGTTCTGTGATGAACATACGTTGTCGATTGGATAAGCTGCTGAGAGGATACACTCAAGCAGGTCCTCTAGGAAGACTAAGATAGATCAAGGCACTTTGTGATGAACAGGGAGCACCAAGATAGAGTACTTTGTGATGAACAGGGAGTACCCAAAGTATGAGCAGCACTTTGTGATGAACAGGGAGTGCAAAATGTGAGTAACACTTTGTGATGAACAGGGAATGTCACACACGTAGTACTTTGTGATGAACAGGGATTACTACTAGGATAGATAGCAACACTTTGTGATGAACAGTGAGTGTCACTAAGATAGATGACCATATGCATTTAGATAGCGAGTAGCATTTTGTGATGAACAGTGAATACCACCATGACTGACATGATTGATTTGTTTGACTGCAGGAGTATTTGCCTATGTTAGAGTCACGGGAGAGATTCCCGTTCACACAGAGGTTGCGACCGGAGTTGTCTTTTCAGGATAGAGCTGCCATCGAGGAGATGGGTTTGAGACACGTATTGTATGTGCCTGAGTTTCGGGCAAACATGGGTTTGCTGACTGCGCTGGCCGAGAGATGGCATTCAGAGACATGCACATTTCATTTGCCGATGGGTGAGATGACAGTCACCCTTGAGGATGTCTACAGGATTCTGCGGATACCGATCGATGGAGAGCTAATTCCATACGGTCGCGACGGAGACAGAGAGGCTTTGAGACGGGTGTTTCAGGATCCCGGCCTAGAGATGAGAGCAGGACATGTGGCATGGGATACCATGACTGCAACAGGGTTAGCTTTGCCAGCTGTGATTGGAGGAGCTATCAGTGGGTTCCTATGTCTGGACAGAGCGACACGGGGGTTGGCAGTGGATTGGGGAGGAGCACTGGAGACATTGGTGATGCAGCACACCAGATATGCGTGGGGTCCATGTGTTTTGGCCCACCTATATTATGAGCTTCACCAGTTTGTCTACCATGGGTTAGTGGGACTGGGTTGTGGAGTGACACTACTGCAGGTTTGGGCATACGAGCATCTGCCTATCACGCGGCCGATATATTTTAGAGGCAGGGGTCATGGACGGAGTTTTTTTCATCTGTACGACATGATCACTTCACAGCCTCGAATTGGCAGGTTAGAGTATTGGCGGCGAGTGATAGATGACATTGATGTCATCATCTGGAGGCCGTATCTGGGATGCGAGGAGTGGGAGGATGACGCAGTGGAGCTGCCTTACACCTTCCGGAGCAGGTATTTGATTGGGCGGACGCCCTATATACTAGAGAGGCAGCTGGTAGATAGGATTGGCCGACAGTTTGGCCGGATCCAGAGGATGCCACGAGGCTCGGGTATGTATGCCCGTACAGTTAGGGATCAGGCGCAGTTCGGGCCTTTATTGTCATATGATCAGGCAGTCACACAGTTGGCAGAGATGATACCCCTTCCTTGGGACATGTGGCCTGAGATTGAGGACGTCGGGATGGATGCAGAGTATATAGCGTATTGGGCAGAGCATCCATTCCCCCGATTGACAGATCCAGGAGAGCTATTGGATGGAGATGGAGGAGGAGATGATGATGATGATGGTGGGGGTGATGGGGGTAGAGGCCGACGGCGGCGGAGGGGAGTAGTTGGGGAGAGGAGGGTGGCACCTCAGAGAGAGTGTGGACAGGAGGGACAGGCCCAAGTGGTGAGGGGTCGTGGTGGAGTGCCCCTGCAGGTACCAGCAGCACAGGGTCCTA
Source organism: Cryptomeria japonica (assembly GCF_030272615.1). Classification (NCBI taxonomy): domain Eukaryota; kingdom Viridiplantae; phylum Streptophyta; class Pinopsida; order Cupressales; family Cupressaceae; genus Cryptomeria; species Cryptomeria japonica. Next base: position 186,448,014 of record NC_081406.1, on the reverse strand, counting down.
GAGCACAGGGACAGAGATAGGGACAGGTGCCAGTACAGGCACAGGGACAGAGACAGGTATAGGGACCTAGGCATGTACCGAGATAGGTACCCGTTCAGGTACAGGGACAGGTACAGGGGCAGGCACCCGCAGAGGGAGAGCCACGGGCAGAGGCAGAGGGTGGGGATCCAGAGGAGGATGAGCTGATTGAGCTCAGGGAGATCTGCCAGGGCCAGGCAGACGAGATCCAGGAGCTGGAGAGGGAGAGGGACCGACTCAGGATCAGGCTCAGGGATTCTGAGCGGGAGAGGGATCAGGCGATTCAGCGCTACACTGAGGCTGAGACAGCGCTGAGGGCAGGGAGGCAGGCGGCAGAGGACACAGGAGCAGGCTACGCATATGTCCTGCGAGCCGGAGAGGAGATTGCCTACTGGAGGGACCTGTATTATGGTGTCGTGCCAGCAGATTAGCGGGCGAGGAGCTTCCATAGACCATCGTGGACAGCGACAGCTACGGGAGGGAGCCGGAGGAGACAAGCATCGAGTGGTGGGGTCATGGGTCCTCCACCACCACCAGACAGGCAGGGTGATCCTGGAGCGGGTCCTTCTAGGGCTCAGATTTCGTCGAGGCCAGGCAGCTCTGAGGGAGGGAGTTCATCATAGCCATAGAGGGCTCCCTTGTATCAGTATTTGTACCATTTTTTGTATTGTAGACACCTGTGGGTGATTGTAGCCATATGATTTTTGACATCATTCTATCATGACATTTTTGATTATATATATGAGAGATGATTCATCTTTGCGGCAGCTATATGCATGTGTACCTATGTGATGAGATGTTCTTATGTGATGCTTATGATATGGATGCAAATATTTACATGATGCAATGCAATATTTTTGTTCTTTTATGATTCTATATGTTATGCTAATGCAAATGTGAATTTATGTAATGCAGATGAATATGATAATGCAAATGTAAATTGTGCTAACAAGTGTTGTGTGCAGGATGTGATGCAGTTGTGATATCTAGATGTATGTATGAAATGCTTATATGTGGTAATGTAGGTGCAGCTACATGAAATGCAAATATTTTTGGTGTGTCATTATACTCAGTCATGTGATAGCAGGCTACGCGGACTCAAGAAGGACGATGGAAGTCAATCAAGAAAGGGGGATGAAAGATAGAAGATATGAAAGTGATAGAGCTTCTTGTGTGTTATCATCATTGAGCTTATTATGGCAAGATAGGTTATGACAATCGAGGCATATGTTCGACCCAGAAAGTCATTGTACCCGTTTGCATGGAGATAAGACAGTCACAAACAAGGAATGCCCCAGTTCACACTAGACTCACAGTGTCCTCATATCCTTGGACAAGTCATAGCCTTACTAAGAGACAATCCACAGACAGAAAATACAAATAGGTGACGATACCCCATCCTCGCCTTTCTAGTCAAAGACATCCTGGAGATAGAATCTCTAGTCAAAGACATCTCGGAAAAGCTAAAAGACATGTCACCAAAAAAGATGAAATCAAAAGAAAACCAAGACTCGACACCAACATCCACTGTAGTCCTCAAGTTTAGTGTCTCTTGTCACTTGTATAAGTCTTATTTGATTGTGGTCACAATGTTTACTTTCACAGAAAGGATAGATAGCACTGAACCATAATGTTGTCTGAGTCTGTTGAAAGATTTGATTTGTTGAAGCCCATTGTTGTTGCTGTGTCTCATCTGAAACTGACTGAATCCACGAAACTGATACTTTATTGCGGAGAAGATGAAACTTTATTGCGGATCTGTGATGCAAATGTTGCTTTATTGCGGATTGTGCGCGGATAGACTGAAGGAAGCTGGAAGAAACTGTACTCCTCGAACATGTGATGTTCTCAGTTCCACACCCATCACTAGACGTAGGATTTGCCTTAGCCACAGATAGGATCTGATTTATTATGGATGGAAAGGGAGTGAAAAAAGGGGGGTTTATTGTGAATGGCTAACCAATCTTGGGTAGATCAATAACAAGCCATGATGGGAATGGGTAAGTTTATTGTGAGTGAATAGGTTGTGAGTGTGTGCAAAGTGAAATGATGAAAGTGAATCCTGAAGGAGGGAGGAGCAATGTCTCTACGTATGGCGCTGGTGACCCAGTTTTCACCATGGTACTTGCCTAGGGCGCCACCGAAGTGGTTTTCAACGTTAGACGAAATTATTTCTCTTTACTTTTTTATTTTTTCAATTTTTTTGTGTCACAAGGCGCCTGTTTGCCAGGTTTTCACCAAGTAACAATTTTTTTTGTTTTATAATTTTTTTTTGTATTTTGAATTTTTTGATTTTTTTGTATTTTTGAATTAGGATATTCCGGAGAACTATGTGTAAAATCTGCGAAGATGCATGCTGTTGATAGGATCCTCCAAAGGTTCGCCTTCTGTAGTAGAGAGCTAATATACACCAGATCCATAGACTGTTGTAACGATGTAAGGACCCAGCCAGTTTGGTTCAAACTTGCCCTTCTTCTCTCTGTCTTGTTGATTCTTGGGGTTTTCTCTGAGAACCAAGTCACCTACCTCAAATGTGCGAGGCTTGACCTTGTGATTGTAGCTGCGACTCATTCGTTGTTGGTAAGCCTTGAGATGATTAAAAGCAATTTGTCTCCGTTCATCCAACAGTTCTAGTTCTTGTAAGCGAGAGACCCTGTAGTCTTCATCAGTGATGATGTTTTGCAAAGAGACCCGTAAAGAGGGTAACTCGACCTCAATAGGCAAGATGGCTTCAGTGCCTTAGACAAGTGAATATGGTGTAGCTCTTGTAGGTGTGCGGACACTTGTGCGGTAGGCCCAAAGTGCAGGATTGAGTTGGATATGCCAGTTACGGCCAGCGTCGTCGACTGTCTTCTTGAGGATTTTAAGGATTGTTTTATTAGACACCTCACCTTGGCCATTACCTTGGGGGTAATATGGTGTGGAGAAACGATGGGAAATATGGAAGTGGTCACAGAGTTCACGAACATCCTGATTTTTGAAGGGACGCCCGTTATCAGTAATAATGGACACAAGAATACCATATCGGCATATGATATAGTTAAGGATGAATGTAGCAATTTGTTTTCCAATGACTTATGTGAGAGGCACGGCTTCAATCCATTTTGTGAAATAATCTATGGCAGTGATAATGAATTTATGACCATTGGAAGAAGGAGGGTGAATCTTGCCTATGAGATCGAGTCCCCACTGACAAAAGGGCCAAGGAGACGCAAGTGGTTGTAGTTCTTATGCCGGCGCATGTATGAGGTCTCCATGAATTTGACATTGCTTACATTTCTTGACAAACTGATATGAGTCTTTTTCCATATTGGGCCAGTAATATCCAGTCCTGATGAGTTTCTTAGCTAAGGTAGGACCACTAGCATGTGGACCACATATCCCTTCATGCACTTCATGTAACGCAATCTGAGCTTCGTCGCTTTCTAGACATCTAAGAAGAGTGCCATCTAGACCTCGCCGGTATAGGATATTAGCTAAAATGACATATCGAGAGAATTGGCGAATGAAAGTACGACATTGGTTATTTGATAGATCAGGAGGTAAGATATTGTCGCGAAGATATGTGAATATGGAACCATATAACTGGGATTCGGGACCAACAACGCATATCATTTCAGTAGGAGTGATCTCATATGACGGAACCAACAGGTTGTCTACCAAGAACTCATAGTGGGTCTCGTTTGGAGGTAAATCAATCAATGAAGCAATTGTAGCCATGGCATCTGCGACGCGATTCTGCTCTCTTGGTATTTGCTCAAAGTCTATCTTTGTAAAGAGCTGTTTCAGATTGTCCACCATTTGTTTATAAGGCAGTAATTTTTCATCTTTTGTTTGGTAATCATCAGTTGCTTGATGGATAACAAGTTGGGAGTCTCCAAAAACACGAAGTTCCTAGATCTTCCATTGAACTGCAATTCATAATCCTGTTGTTAATGCCTCATATTCCGCTATATTGTTGGTGCAAGGAAATGATAAGCAGTATGATTTTGGTATAGAATCGCCTTGAGGAGTTATAAAGAGAATACCAGCTCCTGCCCCATGTTGTGTGTATGAGCCGTCAAAGTACAGTTGCCATGGCTTTGTCCGTGATATTGTTAAAATGGATTCATCTGGAAATTCTGAACTTAGAGGAACATCATCTATCATGGGAGAATCTGCTAATTGATCCGCGATTGCTTGTCCTTTTATTGCTTTTTTGTCCACATACTCAATGTCGAATTCACTCAGTATCATTACCCACTTGGCCAGTCGCCCAGTAAGTGTAGCTTTATTGAGAAGGTATTTTAATGGATCAATTCTTGCAACCAACTTAGTCTTATGAGTAAGCATGTAATGTCGTAATTTCTGTGAAGCAAAGACCACGGTGAGACATGCACGCTCGATTGGTGTGTAGTTTAGCTCATATCCTACCAATGTGCGACTGGTATAGTATACTGCTTTTTCCTTGCCGTCAGCTATTTGTTGTGCTAAGAGTGCCCCCAGTGCTGTTGGAGTAGCTGATATGTATAGTAGCAGTGGTTGATCTGGAACTGGTGGCATCAGAACCGGTGGATTTAGGAGATAGTCTTTGAGCGTCTGGAAAGCCTGTTGACAGTTGTCATCCCATTTGAATTTGATGTTTTTATGTAGCAGGTGCTGAAAAGGATTACACTTATCCGCCAGTTGTGCTATGAATCTTCGTATGGACTAGAGTCTGCCTTGTAAGGATCGAAGTTGACTGATATTTCTTGGTGGTGGCATTTCCAAGATAGCTTTGACTTTTGCTGGATCCGCTTCAATTCCTCTTTTGGACACGATGAATCCTAGGAGTTTCCCGGAGGTTACTCCAAAGACACATTTCTTAGGGTTTAGTCTTACTTTGTACTTTTCCAACCGATCAAAGATGACTGAAAGTATGTCCAAATGTGTATCTCTGTCTATTGATTTACCTAAGAGATCATCAACATAATCTTCCACGGTTATGTGCATGAGATCATGAAAGATAGTAGTCATAGCTCTTTGATATGTAGCACCTGCATTCTTTAACCCGAAAGGCATGACATTCCAGCAGAAAGTTCCCCACGGACAAGTAAATGTCGTTTTGTGTTGATCCTCAGGTGCAATCCTGATTTGATTATAGCCAGAGAATCCATCCATTAATGATAGCATTTCATGACCTGCTGTGAGATCAATGATCAAGTCAATGTTTGGTAATGGGAAGTCATCCTTTGGACAAGCTTTGTTAATGTCTTTGAAATCTGTGCAAATTCTGATGCTACGATCTGGTTTACTAACAGGTACCAAGTTAGAGATCCATTCAGGATAATCAATTGGATGTATGAATCCGACATCGAGTAATTTCTCAAGCTCTACTTTGACTAGTAATGCCACTTGTGGATGCATTTTTCTTAATTTCTGTTTTACTGGTTTTGCCCCCGGTTTGATTGTCAGATGATGCATTACCAAATCCGGATCCAGTCCAGGCATATCAGCGTATGACCATGCAAAGTTGATTTGTCATTCTTTGAAGAAGCTTATGAATTTTGATCTTTCGTACTCTGTTAATGATTGAGCCAGGAATATGTTGTGTGGAACCTCTTCTGTACCAATGTTTGTTTTGATAGTCTCCTCTACCAACATGGATGACTTTTCCTCATATGATGCTGGGAGAATGTCGAGCCTTCCATCTTCGGGTGCCTCAGAGAGGTTTTCGCCCTCAGATATGTCATTTCTTTTTACTTTTTTGGGATCAGATAGCGCCACAGTGTGGTTTTCGCCATAAGACCCTTGATTTGTTCTTATTTTCACATTTTTGCGACTGGAAGGTCCGACACCCTCGCCAAAATATGCCATGTTGTTGAGTTCTATGGTGTCTCCTGCTTTGTGGTCCCCAGGGGGAAGATCATCTCGTATGCCAAGATAGTCAATAATAGCTTCGTCATTTTGAAATGTGTCAAATTGTGCTGGTCCTTCATAATCCCAGTCAATGAGTTGGTGGTGAACAAGGGGAAGGCCTTGAATGTTTTCGGAGTTTGCAGGGCTAAGAGTGAAGATATGGTTATATTCGGGTATATCGAGGCAATCATCGAGGTCATCGATGGCACTCTCCTCATCAGTTTCGATCGCAAGCGAATCCAAATTGTCGTCACTAGTAGCGCCTTCCGGGACAGGTGTCCTCATCCTATGTGATTTTGACCTAGAACCTTGAGACAAAGACTGTGCGGAATCCTTATGGGTTGTTTCTTGACCCACCCTGAACTTTTTATAAAATTCCTCTTCTTTTGTCGGTTCATTTGGCTCTCTGAATGTCTCGGTGAGCTCATAGTCACTGGAGGATTTGTCTGAACCCCATTCCCATTCGTTGGAATCTGTGGAATAGCAATCTTCTTGTTGAACTTTGGCAACTTTGATTTGTGATGCCTCTTCTGTCCTTTTAGTGTGGATCTTGGAAGTCAGAAAACCAAGTCCCTTTGAGCGTTCTCTTCTTACAGTCAATTCAGGTTGTAGGGGTTCCATGATGCCTTCTTTGCGTAACCCAAGAGGGTTTTTTCCATCATACCCGAATCTTTGTAGAATCTTGAAGCCTTTGCCATATTTTTCACAAGGTATACTGATCTGATCTTGTGTGTCATCTTCAATGTCTTTATAGAGCATTTTGTATAAATCTTCCTCTTCTAGTTCGCCCCATCTTTGAAAGGTAGTAGGATCCCATTTGAGTATCATGATGGATATTTGCTTGTTAGGATGTGGCCTTCCATATTCTTTTGGAGAGCTCATGACTTGTCGTAAATACATGGTCTGATTTAAAGTGTATTCTCCCATGCCTTTGTCTTGAAATTTGCCTTTAAGTTCACCTTGTTTTGATGTTGAAGGTTTCAATGACTCAGGGTCAATGTATGCCGAAGAAGGAACAGCTTCACGATTACTGGGAATGATGGTCTCCGTATGTGATCTCAGGTTATTGCAATATATGAATGGATTAGGATCACCGTTGACTGTTACCTCGACTCCATTATGAGGAAACTTAATGCATTGGTGATATGTCGATGGGACTGCCCTCATCTCATGAATCCAAGGACGTCCTAGCAATATGTTGTATGTGAGATCCAGATCTAGGACCTGACAAACCACATCCTTTGTAACTGGCCCAATTCTTAGAGGTAAGGTGACTGTGCCCTTGGATGAGCGTTCTTCATCATCGTATGCCTTGATGGTGATTTGATTTTTTGAATTCACAGCTTTATCGGAATATCCCAATTGTTTAATGGTGCTCAATGTACAAATGTTTAGACCAGCTCCTCCATCTATCAGGACTCGCTTTATTCGATGTTTGTGTATGAAGGCTTCAACATGTAAAGGTGCATTATGGGGCTGACTTACGGAGGCGTCATCAGCTTCTGTGAATGTAAGAGAATGTGGAATGGAAAGGTATCCCACCATGGCTTGAAACTGGTCCACGTTCAGATCAGTAGGAACGGCGGTGTCTCTCAAGATTTTGTCAAGAATAGCTTTATGAGCGGGGGATATGCGTAAGAGCTCAAGGATGGAGATGAGCGCGGGTGTCTTCCCTAACTATTCTACAAGGTCATACTCAGGTTTGGTTGATGAAGAAGCCGTATTTTTAGTGGAAGCACCTGGCAACGTAATTTTACCTCGACGAGTTGTAACATGACATTCAGAGGTAGGTTCAGAAGAAGATCCAACACCTCTTAGAACAATCTTGGGTCACTGAGGAGGATTCTCAGGGTTTTTGTTCTTGATGGTAATAGTAGAGATATGATTGTCCATCGAGATATGATTGATAGTTGAATCATAGTTGTAAGGTGCTCTAGTATAGTTGGCCTGATCATCTGTGACTTGGGCTTTTCCTTTGTCATGCTTTGGGAATGGTTCCTTAAACATCTCATGTTCTTGATTAGACGAATGTCCCTCAATCTCAATGTCACCTCTATCAATGAGATCTTGCACGATATTCTTCAGTCGATGACAATTTCCTGTCTTATGACCCTTGCTCTTATGAAACTCACAATACTCATCATCATTCCACCAATTTGGTTTGACCTTTGGTTCATATGGAGGAAAATCTGGAACTATGATCACCTTGTTTGCCACTAGCTTTTTGAAGACTGATTCAAGTGGTTCTCCCAATGGGGTGTACTTCCTTCATGATCTAGAAGTTGTTTGAGTATTCACTTGATTGTTTGTAGAACTTGATCCTGAAAAGATGAACTTGGGTCTCACTGTATTGGCATCAACAACGCCATCGTTGACTGTGTTCTTGTTTTTATTCCAAAATCTTGGCTTGTCTTTTCCTTTAAAGTCATCCTTGTTTTCCTTGAATAGCTTGATGACTCCTTGTTCAATTAAGACCTTTTCTGTTGCTAAGCCCTTTTCAATAACATCCTTGAAGGTGGAGAAACAAGCTTTCCTTAGATCATAGCCAATATCCTTGTTAACGTTTTGTGTGAACATTTCTACCATTTGTTTTTGGGGAATTTCACAAGAGCATCTGCTGGCTAGATTTCTCCATCTTTGTAAAAATGACGCAAAAGATTCTCCCTCCTTTTGCTTAGTATTGCACAAAGTAGTGACTGATATGTCTGTTTCTATGTTGTAGGAGAAATGTTGAACAAATGCCTCTGCTAAGTCACCCCATGACTTAATACCAGGAGGTAATTGAGAGAACCATTCCATAGCTTGATCACCTAAGCTTTGCGGGAACAACCTCATCAAATATGTTTCTTCTACCGCTACCTCTATGCAAGCTGTGAAAAATTGTCTTATGTGTGCCTTGGGGTCTCCTTTTCCTCTATACTTGTCAAATTTTGGCGTCACAAAGTGTGCCGTAAATGGAGGCATTGGAATGCTCTTATCAAATGGATAAGGACATTTGTCTCTCATAGTGTATGTTGGTTTTGGTGTACTCATGTCCTCCATTTTCTTTTGTAAATCTCTGATTTGTTGCTCCAAATTATTCTTAGGTGGTGATCGATTTCTTGTAGCATACCCCATGTTTGAGACACCAATTTGAGGAGGAGCTTGTTGCATGTATGGATGATATTGATCATAGACATGTTCATATGGAGGAGGTCTATATTGATGTGGCATATAGGGAGCACTTGGTATAGCTTCATGTTGAGGAACCCCATATCTATTTTGTGCATATATACCATACTCTATAGGCACGTCAGGTTCTATTGTGTTGCCCCCAAATTTGACATGAGGTTTCCTTGTGTCCAAATTTTGAGCATGCCTTTGAGTGTCCACTTGTTTTGATTGATCCATAGCTTGAGCATGTGATTGAGCATATCTATCTGCATAAGGCTTCCATAATGGTCTTCGAAGGTACGAATCATATGTTTGACCATGTGTATGTGGGACTTCTGGTTTTTGAAGCAAAGTTGATGGTGATTCAGGTACCATATGCGGTCCTCTATTTCCTCCACTATTGGGTCTCCTTTGATCCATGTTGGAGTGATTTTGTTGCGAGGGTCGTTTTTCCATAAGTTGAGACATATCAAAGTCATGAGGTATTTTAGCTCCACTTTGTGCCATCATGTGTAAGAAGTATTGTCTATCCCTCTTCATTATCTCTTCAACCAATCTATTGAAATTAGGATTCATTATGGATTCTTCTACATCTGCTGATTGTATTGAAAAGTTGTCCACATTGTCATTGTGTGTAGCCTTGTTGTTTGTAGTGTTTGCGTTTTCCACATTTGGAATGTGTCTATAAACATCCATGTCAGGCAGTGTAGTGTGCTCAGGATTGAAAAATAAATCATTGTCATACTCATAAGAACTCATGTTGGTGGACTCTTGAGCTTCTTTAGCTTTTCTCCTAGATTTTTGAAGATGGGTTTCAACCATGAACTAGGTGTTTGACCAAGATGTGAGAGACTAGATGAAAAATGGAAAGAGTATGGAAGACCAAGAGTTATATGGAGTGTAAATGAATCTGAAGTTTACTTGCAATGTCCAAAGTGTAAGACCAAGTATGTACGTAGTAGAGTAGGTGTGACTTCCAAAGAGAGGATAGTTTCTCTTGATGAGGTAAGCTGACCTTGACTCTAAGTAAGACCAAATGAGACCCAAAGGTAAGAAACCTTGATGAGGGACCACTTAGCAAAGTGTAGTTGTATGTAGTATGTTGACAAAGTATGATGAGGACAAGCAAGTGACCTTTTGACTCAAGTTTAGACAAGTATGAATGTAAAATGAGATGTGAAGCAATGATGGATTGTATGAGACCCAGAGACAGGTTGAATGCTAGATGAAACCTGGAGAAACAACCTAGGAAGCTCAAGTATTCCGAAACTGATTTTTCTTTTGTTTGTTGGACTCTGAAATTTTCTTGCAATTTTGAACACAGACGCGACTGTATACTTCACAGACGCGGTTTCCGGACACAGACGCTACTCTGTTTAACCCAGACGCGCTTCTGCGATTTTCTTGTTTATGTTTGCTGGACTGTAAAGGTTTTTGCAATTCTGGACACAGACGTGACTGTATACTTCACAGACGTGATTCCCAGACACAGATGTGTTTCTGTTCGACACAGACGCTGCTAGACACATAGACGCTATTATGCCCTTCACAAACGCGCTTAGATTACTCAGACGCAGTTAAAACTGACACAGACGCATTTCTGTAAACTTCGTGCAATTTTTTTCAATCTGTGAAGTTGTTTTTGCTGTGACCAAATCCGACTGTTTAACTGTTTTTCGTGACAAGAGGACACAATGTTGATGAGGACTCAATGTTTGCAAATGTTTAGACTCCAAAAGTGTGTTGTTTGATGTAAAATGTTTTGCATACACTTGAAGACACAAAAGACACAATGTTTTGCTATTTGGTCTTGAATGCTTTGAATGTTTAACATAAGTCAAGCACAATTCTTATGGCTGGCCAAGACAATAGTTGTTGATCCCACATAGGGTTTTACACCCGAGGCTATGCTATTCAGAGCGGATACTTAGATGCTTGACCTCACTGGCTCCACCCTCGGCACTCACTTCTCGGGTCAGCCAAGCATTAGTCCCCATGAAAACTCCCCATGGCGAACTTTGTATCTCTACTAAGAACTGTATGTGTGTGGGCCGCTACCAGAGGTCCGACCTCCTGCCCCAACAACTAGAAGGATTTGGGCCTCTAAAACAAAATGGTACTAGTAAGGGCATCCACTCGTGTGACCATACATGCGGCACTTTCAGCTCTGTAAATACAGAAGGCTCCCAGCCAGTAGGGGTTACGCCCTACAAATGATCAAATAAATTTGATCAAACGGGTTTATGGGGAGACATAGTGTCGGTATGAACTAATCAGCACACGTTATCCATAGTTTTCACCATGAATACATTTGATTATAGTGGTTCGGATGAGGTGGGTTTTCCTCGCTACCACTTGGGTCGTCCTCTTCTCACTAGTAGTCCTAATGACCACACGGGAAGACAGGCCCTCTAAAGATTAAACAAAAAGAGCCTATTGCTCAAGACACAAAAGACAATGATTCAATTTTAGTGCACCAATGGAAGTGTTTGCTAATCTATGAAAACAAGGCACACAACAAAATTTCAAAACCCTAGCCAAGGACCTGCAACAAAATTTGTTAATAGTTTTGGGTTGTTTCAAATGATCACCCCTTCCTGCAAGCACACAAGTTAGGTAAATTTTAGAAACCCAAAAGACTTTGTGAAAGAGGGGCCTTCAACCAAAAGGTTTTAGCTTCCAAGGCAAGCTGCACCAACTTAGTTAGCTAGATCTGAAAGGGTTAGTCCAAAAATAAACCAGATCTGAAACCCTAAGTACGAAATCCGAAAATCGAATCAATGAAAATTTGAAAATTTCGAAACATTCAAAACACAGACGCTGTTACCCACGACACAGACGCGGTCAAAAATCACAGACGCCCTTATCAGACACAGACGCGATCAAAAACAACACAGACGCGCTTATAAAACACAGACGTGCCTGTCTGAGACCTACAAAATAAAACTTGTCAAAAACATAGACGCGACTCCAGTATCTGCAGACGCTCCTGAAAATCATAGACGCGATCCGAAAGTTCGCAGATGCGGAAAAAACCTAAAATGTCGTCGAAAAATGTCCGATCTGCAACTTCAAAAACGCAAAATCTGCAACAAAAAAGGTTAAATGCAAAGGGACAAGAGTCCCACCGGGCGTGCCAAAATGTATATGGTGAAAATGGATATCAATAATAACAATATTGAAAGGCTAAATGAATTCAACCACAAAACCCTAGCCTAACAATCAACAAAGATCCACCATAACATATGAAGATTACCTAAGACAATGCAAATCACATGAAATCACAAAGATTATACCATCACATGTCCAATAGGGTTTTGATCTCCATTCTTCCTATCTCCATTGATCTTGCTTGATATATTTGCTCTCAGATTTTATATGCACAAGAGCTCAACAAAGAACGGAATGTGGTTGCAAGTAGAATCGTAGTGTAGTCAAGTCCTTAAGATGATTCATTAGGCTGAGTGATTAGGGTTTGATAATGAAGAAGGCATCTCCTTAAATAGAAGACACAATATGAAATGGAGGGATAAGATTGAGAGGTGTAAAAAGAAGTCGGCTATGATTAGAGGGTAGGTAGAAGAAATAGTAAAATAATGAAAGAGGTAGGTAGTGTAGGAATTAAGAGATGAATGACATGTGTCATGTGTAGAAAAGGTTAATGAATTAATTAAATAAATAAAGATTTATTTAATTAATAGAAGAAGTGGGATCAATTAAATAAATAAGATATTTATTTAATTTAGGAAAAGGATAATTTAAATAAATAAATGTATTTATTTAAATGAGAAATAAGGCTAGAAGAGGATAAATGAATTAATTAAATAAATAAAGATTTATTTAATTAATAGAAGAATTAGGCTTAGATAATTAAATAAATAATATTTATTTAATTAGACTGGACAATTTTAGGTGTCTACAGTAGCATTCATAGCTTTGTCTAAATATCCCAATTGTTTAATAGTGCTCAATGTACAAATGTTTAGATCTGCTCCTCTATCTATCAGGACTCGTTTTATTTGATGTTTGTGTAGGAAGGCTTCAATGTGTAAAGGTGCATTATGTGGTTGACTCATGGAGGCATTGTCAGATTCTGTGAATGTAAGGGAGTGTGGAACGGAAAGGTATCCCACCATGGCTTGAAACTGGTCCACGTTTAGATCAGTAGGGACAAAAGTGTCTCTCAAAGTTTTGTCAAGAATGGTTTTATGTGTAGGGGATATGCGTAAGAGCTCGAGGATGGAGATAAGCGTGGTTGTCTTCCCTAACTATTCTACAAGGTCATACTTGGGTTTGGTTGATGAGGAAGCGGTGTTTTCAGCTGGGGCACCTTGCAAGGTGAATTTACCTCGATGAGTTATAACATTACATTCAGAGGTAGGTTCAGAAGAAGATCCAATTCCTTTTAGGACAATTTTGGGTCTTTGGGTGGAATTTTCAGGCGTTTTGTCCTTGATGATAATGGTAGAAACATAATTGTCCATCGAAATATGATTGACAGTTGAATCATAGTTATAGGATGCTCTTGTATAGTTGGTTTGGTCATCTGTGGCTTTGGCTTTTCCCTTATCATGTTTTGGGAATGGTTCTTTAAACATTTCATGTTCTTGATTGGATGAGTGTCCTTCGATCTCAATGTCACCTCTATCAATAAGATCTTGTATGATGTTCTTCAGTCGATGACATTTTCCTATTTTATGTCCTTTGCTCTTATGAAATTCACAATATTCATCATCATTCCACCAATTTGGTTAGACCATTGGCTCATATGGAGGTAGATCTGGGATTGTTATTATTTTGTTTGCCACTAGTTTTTTGAAAACTGACTCTAGTGGTTCTCCCAATGTGGTGTACTTCCTTCATGATTTTGAAGTTGTTTGAGTATTCACTTGATTGTTTGTAGAGCTTGATCCAGAAAAAAATGATTTTGGGTCGTACTATATTGGCATCAACAACACCATCATTGACTGTGTTTTTGTTTTTATTCCAAAATTTTGGCTTGTCTTTTCCTTTAAAGTCCTCTTTGTTTTCTTTGAATATTTTGACGATGGCTTGCTCAATTAGGACCTTTTTTGTCTCTAAGCCTTTTTCAATGACATCCTTGAAGGTGGACAAACAAGCTTTTCTTAAGTCATAACAAATGTCTTTGTTAACATTTTGGGTGAACATCTATACCATTTGTTTTTGTGGAATTTCACAAGAGCATCTGCTGGCTAGATTCCTCCATCTTTGTAAAAATGATGAAAAAGATTCTCCATCCTTTTGTTTGGTGTTGCACAAAGTAGTGAGTGATATATTTGTCTCTATGTTGTATGAGAAATGTTGGATAAATACCTCTGCTAAGTCACCCCATGACTTAATTCCAGGTGGGAGTTAGGAGAACCATTCCATAGCTTGATCGCCTAAGCTTTGTGGGAATAATCTCATCAAATATGTCTCTTCTGCTGCTACCTCAATGCAAACTGTGAAAAATTGTCTTATATGTGCCTTAGGATCCCTTTTTCCTCTGTACTTATCAAACTTAGGTGTCACGAAATGTGTAGGAAATGGAGGCATTGGAATGCTTTTGTCAAATGGATAGGGACATATGTCTCTCATTGTGTAAGTTGGCTTTGGTGTATTTATGTCCTCCATTTTCTTTTGTAAGTCCTTGATTTGTTGTTCCAAATTGTTCTTAGGTGGAGACTGACTTCTTGGACCACATCCCATGCCTGAACCACTGGGTGGAGGAGGAGCATGTTGCATATATGGATGGTATTGATCATACACATGTTCATGTGGATGAGGTCTATAGTGATGTTGTGTATAAGGACCACTAGGTATAGAGTCATGATGAGGAATGGAATATTTGTTTTGTCCATGTATACCATACTCTACAGGCATGTCATGAGTTTGTTCTAGTGTGTTGCTCCCAAATTTGACGTGGGGTTTCCTTGTGTCCAAATTTTGAGCATGCCTTTGGATATTCAATTGCTTTGGTGGTTGGTCCTTAGTATTGGCATGTGATTGAGTATACTTTTCTGCATAAGACTTCCATAATGGTCTGTGAAGGTGAGTATCATATGCTTGACCATGTGTATGTAGGACCTCAAGTTTTTGAAACAAAGATGATGGTGATTCAGGAACAATATGTGGTCCTCTATTGCCTCCACTATTAGGCCTCCTTTGATCCATGTTAAGGTGAGGTTGTTGCAAAGATCGATTTTCCATTATTTGAGACATGTCAAAATCATGAGGGATCTTGGCTCCACTTTGTGCCATCACTTGTAAGAAATATTGTCTATCTCTCCTCATTATTTCCTCAACCAATATATTGAAACGGGGATCCATAATGGAGTCTTCCACTTCTGTTGAATGTACGAAAAAGTTGTCCATATTGTCATTGTGTGTATCATTGTTATTTATAGTATCTATGTTCTCAACATTTGGAATGTTTCTATAGGCATCCATGTCAGGTAATGTGGTATGATCAGAATTGAAAAAGACATCATTATCATACTCATAGGAACTCATGTTTGCGAACTCTTGAGCCTCTTTAGCTTCTCTCCTAGATTTTTGGGAACGGGTTTCAACCATGAACTAGGTATTGACCAAGATGTTTGAGACTAGATGAAAATGGAAAGAGTATGGAGGACTAAGAGTTGGATGGAATGTAAATGAATCTGAGGTGTACTTGCAATGTCCAAAGTGTAAGACCAAGTATGTATGTAGTAGAGTAGGTGTGACTTCCAAAGAGATGATAGTTTCTTTTGATGAGGTAAGTTGACCTTGACTCTAATTAAGACCAAATGAGACCCAAAGGTGATAGACCTTGATGAGGGACCACTTAGCAAAATGTTGTTGTATGTATTGTGTTGACAAAGTAAGATGAGGACAAGCAAGTGACCTTTTGACTCAAGTTTAGACAAATGTGAATGTAATGCAAGATGTAAAGCAATGATAGACTTTGTGAGACCCAAAGATAGGTTGAATGCTAGATGAAAACTCGGAGAGATAACCTAGGAAGCTCAATAAGTTTGAAATTGATTGCTCTTGTTTGCTGGACTGTAAATTTTTCCAATTTGTGAAGTTGTTTGTTGTGACCAAATCTGAATTTTTTGATTGTTTTTCATGACAAGATGACACAATGTTGATGAGGACTCAATGTTTGCAAGTGTTTAGACTCAAAATGACTCAAAGAAAAGTGTGTTGTTTGATCTAAAAATATTTTGCATACACTTGAAGACACAAAAGACACAATGTTATGATGTTTGGTCTTGAATGTTTGATTGTTCAAAATAAGACAAGCACAATTCTTATGGCTGGTCGAGACAATAGTTGTTGATCCTACATGGGGTTTCCCCCAAGGCTATTCTATTTAGAGCGGATACTTAGATGCTTGACCCTACTGGCTCCACCCTCGGCACTCACTTCTCCGGGGCAGCCAAGCATCAGTCCCCACGAAAACTCTCCGTGGCGAACTTTGTATCTCTACTAAGAACCGTATGTGTGTGGGTCACTCCAGAGGTCCGACCTCCTGACCCAACAACTAGAAGGATTTTGGCTTTCTAAAAAAAAAGGTGCTAGTAAGGGCATCTACTCATGTGGCCATACATGCGGCACTTTCAGCTCTATAAATACAGAAGGCTCCCAGTCGGGAGGGGTTACGCCCTACAAATGATCAAATAAATTTGATCAAACGGGTTTATGGGAAGACATAGTGTCGGTATGAACTAATCAGCACACGTTACCCATGACTTTCACCATGGATACAGTTGTTTATAGTGGTTCGGAAGAGGATGGCTTTTCCTCGTTACCACTTGGGTCGTTCTCTCCTCACTAGTAGTCCTAATGACCACATGGGGAGACGGACCCTCTAGAGATTAAACAAAAAGAGCTTATTGTCCAAGACACTGGTACAATTTTAGTGCACCAATTGAAGTGTTTGATAATATATGAAAACAAGGCGCACAATGAAGATAAAAAACCCTTGCCAAAATTCTGCAACAAAGATTTGTTAGTAGTTTTGCAATAATACCCCTCCTGCAAGCACACAAGTTAGGTAAATTTTAGATCCAAAAGACTTTGTGAAATAGGGGCCTTCAACGATGCGTTTTTTTTTACCAATTCAAATATCTGATTCATCATAAAAAAGACCACTTGTAAAATTTCAAGAAATTTCTAGAAATGTAAGGAAATCCAAAAAATTTGCTAATTTTCTCCAAAAATAATTTTTTTATGAAAATTCATAAAAAATTCATATAAAATGCAAACTTGATCCAAAAAATCTGAAACTTTTACTGGACACTTTTGATGATCTTCCAAACCTACATAAAAAAATTCATACAAAATGTCCAAGCAGTTTGTGAGATATGAGCAAAATAATGCAAAACCCTAATTTTCAAAGATCCGATTTTAGGAATGATTTTGCATCAAATTTAAAATCACAAAGAACAGATCCTATGTATAATTTTGAGAGATTTCCAAAAATGTAAGAAAATCCAAAAAATTCGCTAATGTGCTCTCAAATTTAATTTTTTATGAAAAATCATAAAAAAATCATATAAAATGCAAAATTGATCCAAAAAATCTGTAATTTTTACTCAACACTCTTGATGGTCTTCCAAACTTGCATAAAAATATTTCTGTACAAAATCCAAGCAGTTTGTGAGATATTAGCAAACTAATGCAAAATCCTAATTTTCAAAGACCCAATTTTTTAGGAAGGATTTTGCATCAAATTTAAAATCACAAAGAATAGATCCTATGTATAAATCATAGAGATTTCCAAAAATATAAGAAAATCTAAAAAAATTTCTCATTTGGTCTCAAAATTAATTGTTTATGAAAATTCATAAAAAAATTCATAGAAAATTCAAATATGCTCCAAAAAATCTGAATTTTGGATTGCGAGCTCTTGATACTGTACCAAACTTGCAAAACAAATTTGATGCAAAAATTACAAGTTGTTTGTGAGATCGGATCAAATCTCTCCAAGATCTTGGTTTTGTGTCCAAAACCCTAGCTGCACAAGGTTATTCTCCAAATTGTTTTACAAAATAGCAATATAGGGTTTAAAAACCTGCAAAAAATACAGATCTAACAAAAATCCATGTCCCACGAGATGTGCCAAAATGTTTATGATGAAAGTGGAAACAATCAATATTGAAAGACTAAATGAATTCAACCACAAAACCCTAGCCTAACAACAACAAAGATCCACCATAACATATAAAGATTACCTAAGACAATGCAAATCAAATGAAATCACAAAGATTATACCATCACATGTCCAATAGAGTTTGGATCTCCATTCTTCCTATCTCCATTGATTTTGCGTGATATATTTGCTCTCAAATTTCATGTGTTCACAAGAGCTCAACAAAGAACGGAAATATGGTTGCAAGTAGGCCTGATCGCATATGGAAGTTCGAAAGCATAGTCGGGGTTGAATAGCTGATTAAAATGATTAGGATGATTAGATTGATTAGTAGTTGATAATGAAGGAGAGTATCTTCTTATATAGAAGACACTATAGGAAATGGAGGGATAAGATTAAGAGGTGTAAAAGATAAATGGTCGGCTAAGATTAGAGGGTAGTTAGAGAAAAAAAGAAAATAATGAGAGGGTAGGTAGTGTAGGAATTAAGAGATGAATGGCATGTGTCATGGGTGGAAAAGGCTAATGAATTAATTAAATAAATAAATAATCATTTAATTAATAGAAGAAATGGAATCAATTAAATAAATAAGAGTATTTATTTAATTTAGGAAAAGGATAATTTAAATAAATAAATGTATTTATTTAAATGAGAAAAGGCTTAGAAGAGGATAAATGAATTAAATAAATAAATAAAGATTCATTTAATTAATAGAAGAATTAGGCTTAGATAATTAAATAAATAAAAATATTTATTTAATTAGACAAGACAATTTTAGGTGTCTACACATTGAAAACTCCACATGGTACTTGCAACAACAAGTATTGTGAATCTTAAGAGGAACACAATAAAATGGTTTCAAAGATTCAAAGGCCCTTTGTGATATTTGCAAAGTTAGATGTACTTCACAAAAAAAATTGTACAACATTGTTTGGCTTGATTCCAAGAAATGTTTGGGATGCAATGTGCGGTCTCAGTTATCGATTCTTAATTTCAAAACATCATTTACATTGGGTGACACTCTAGAATTAGAGTGCCAAAATTGTTGAATCTCCTCCTTCACATTGTCAGTCAACTTTCTATCAACACGTGGAAGCCTCCCACCAAAAGCCCATGTATCTTGTTGAAGTGGGTCGTCAAGTCTTTGTCTTCGTGCAAGTGCTCTATCCAAAGTTTTACGGTTTATGTTAAAATCAACACAAGTTTGTCTCATTTGACAAGCCTTCCTCAATTGATGGCTTACTAAGGAGGTTGTAATCACTCTTCGAGTGGCTCTCTTATCTCTTTCTTTGGTATTCTTTCCAATAGAATTGAGAGCATCAAATATATTTTTGGCAATAATAGAATTTCTCTCCATCTTCTTGTTCATACGAATCTTCAATTTGTTTAGCAATGGTCTCATCTTTATCAATTGAACAAAGAGTTGGAATTGCTCGGTCAATGTCTTATTGCTAAAATTTTGGTCGAAAAGTTGTGTAGCCCACAACCGAATGATTCTTGCTGACCTCTTGCCTTCAAGATTCGCAATAATGTTCTCATCAATTTCAAATAACCATTTTGGGGTTCTTGAAGGCCTTGGATTTGGAATTTGTCTTTCATCCATGAGAGGGTCTTCATTTCTAAAGTAATTAGGTGGTACATATGGTTCACTTGGCTGAGCAATTCCACCTTCAATGTCAAAGTTTTCCACATTTTCACCTCCTATGTCAAAATTTTCCACATGTTGAGCATTTTCATTATCACTTTCAACATTTTCAACATTTTCAAAATTTTCACTTTCAAAATCTACATTTTCATTTTCAAATTCAATTTCCTCTTCACTTGAAGTAACATTAGCAATATTTAACATACCTTGTCTTCTCCTCCTATGACCTTCTCTATCTCTTTCTCTATACACTTCAATTTGATCATTTGAAAGTTTTTTTTTGTGTTTAGAGTTCCGACGACTACTACTCCCCATTTACCTCCACAAAGATGCTCCTAAATGATTGACAATGTAAGATTTGACTTTAAGAATCTCCCAAAAGCACAAATTTGTCTCAACCTGTCTGAAAACCCGTGATCATCGATAGAAAACAGAATATGCAGACTGTGGGTTGTTGGATTCCACAAAATGGCCCACAAGGCTCTTTTTTATTTACAAAAAATGGATATCCGATTTTAATGTATAAATTTGTGGTCCCAATTTTTTTTCCCTTTGCGCTTTTTTTTTAGTGTTGCCACATTAATGGCAATGACAGAAATCGGATATCCAATAAAATTCGATTTCCGATTTTATTACTCATATCGGGGGAGGGGGAATGCTTTGGGATTTGGCTTGGAAGTGACAAGCTTGGAAAGTCAACTTAAAAACGTGTTTTTCAGTATTCCTTGATTTTCCAGACTTTACACTGGTGGCTGACAACTTTTTTTGTAGCCAAAATTGATAAAATGAAAAGGGTTTTTTAAGGACATTCTCAACTTTCCAACAATATAAGGCTTGTCTTATTTCGACTTAAATAAATAATTATTATTTATTTTCTAATTGAATTCTAACAATAGTCCTGATTGATATACTGATTGAAAAACACTCATAACTTTCAAACGGTATAATATTTTTTGAATCTAAAACATGCATCGCATCCTATGCTTCGTCTACTATAGGGAAAAATTAAGGTTTTGAGGTCAGACATAGGAGTTTCTAAATTTCTGAAAAGTTGTAGTAAAAAATTCATAAATAATTATTTACTTTATAAAAAATACGTGTCACATTCGGACATGAGTCTAATACTTGTATTATAAATATTATAAAAAAATATTATGATTTTATTGTGATTAGGGTGATCAGACATATGTCTACTTCTTATCTTTTTCCTGAAATTTTAGTACCACTGCATTGAAATTTGACATTTTCATCAAATAGGATTTTTTTTTTTCCAAAAAACAACAAGTAGCTTAGAAACTACATTCAATTTTCTATAGATTCTCTTCTTACATATTTCAAAATAATGTTCACAACTTATTCAAATTTTCATGTCAAGTTGCATAACTCTGATTTTCTAAAATTTCATTGCCACTTAAGGGCCTGTTTTGGCACACCATGATCCTGCACATATCCACATCATACACAAGCACACCATGATCCTACACATACCCATATCATACATTATAAATAAATTCATAGGAGTGTAGTGTCGTAAACTATATTCTCATACAATTTCATGCTCATTTGGGTATCGCTTTAGTGTTTCTACCTTCTATTCCTTGATTATGTCTGATTCTACTCAAACCAAATCCAGATCTATGGTCTCTTCTCTTTGTTTTAACTTCTATAGCTAAGACCAGTCCAAAAGGACTAGAATAGGGTGAAATGTGCCATAGTCTAGGCCAAATGGGTCCAATTTCAAACCTTCTAATGGTCGGAATGAGTTGAGTAGTTTGATGTCGACCCTGTTTGTAATATTTTACATGTTTCATGGGGTTAGGTAAAAAAGTAAGTCTTATACCCTCATTTGAAAAATATTCTCAATAACAATTCCTCAAGAGAAATTCAATTCCAATCGAGCAAGAAATTAAGCATCATTAAGGAAATGAAGGATGGTCAAGTATTCAAATTTTCAAGCATTTAGGATAACATCCATGATCAAATTTATTTGAAGACATACATGAATCCTACATAGCAACAACAAACTTTTTATGAAGACCTCAAGGCAAAGGAGACTCATAAAGGAATGTGTAACATTTCAATTCAGCATTTAATTCCAAATCTAGCCTCTATTTTGCAAGGGTAAGCTCTCTTTTCTATTTCATTCATCATTGAAGGGTTAATTCCAAACCCAAGGTTTGACCTAGGAAAATCCCTATCAAATTAACACCATTTTCCCTCTCTTGTGTGTGTAGGTTTTAGATTTAGTAGAGAAGGAATATAGATTCAAAAAGTTCGGACTGAGACAAAGATTCAAACCAAATTTTGAAAAAGTGGAAATCCCTAGATACTATGGCTTAGCCACACAATTTGATACTTTTTCGATGAAATTTAAGAAAAATATTCAAAGTGATATACTGATCAAATATGTTTTTGATATCCACATCAAACATTTACATGACTAGGTCACCTAGCCACATAGTCCTACACATTCAAGCTCAAATTGCAAACACGAGTTCCTCTTTGACTCTAGATTTGTACTGAAAGTTTGCATATCTAGTTTGTAGCTTACTCTTTATGCTAATTACTCTCAATTTGGAAGCATTAACTCTATCTATTGCATTTAATCATTCTATCTTATCCAATTACATCTACATATAGTAAAAGAAAACAATCAATCATTTTGTCTAGCTCTACCATTAGGTTTGAAGTTGGTCCTATTGGTTGTTTCCCCAATGTATGTTGATGTGAATGGATTTGATTCTTAGTTTGTGTGGGTAGACTAGTCAACCCTATTCCCTCACCTCTACATTTTAGTGACCTTGATTTGTGCATTGCATAATTTTTGATTTGTATGCTCATATCTAAATTTTATTGTGTATCATTTTCAAATTTAGAGGCATTAATTGTTAAAGTCTATTATTTACACAACTCATTTCGCTAAATTAAGTGGTTAATTAATCATTTTATTGGTAAATTGCATTGTTTAATCACTTCTTTTGTTATTATTGTTTGCATTATCAACTATATAAGAGGCATTGTGAGTACAAATCTATTTCATTATCTTTCCTCTCTTTGTGTATGAGTTACATTACCCTTTGTCTCGAATACAATATCCTAGTGAGAAGAACTTATACACATATGACTTTCCCAAGTTTA
Organism: Cryptomeria japonica; assembly: GCF_030272615.1. Classification (NCBI taxonomy): domain Eukaryota; kingdom Viridiplantae; phylum Streptophyta; class Pinopsida; order Cupressales; family Cupressaceae; genus Cryptomeria; species Cryptomeria japonica. The sequence continues at coordinate 186,425,044 of NC_081406.1, read as the reverse complement.
AATACTAAGGGTATTGAGCCTGAGTTGGCTAATCTATTCTCTAGGAGCATGGGTGAATCCTCTATTCCTACACATGACATGCCTAACACTATGGAGAATCATTTCCTTCATGCTTCGCATGATGGGGATGACTCTTCAACTCAAGTGACTATTTAACAATTGGGGAAGCTTAACAAGCAATCAAAAAGTCTTCAACAATGTATGAGTCAAGAAAACTTGGTTGGAGAGACAATCCCCTTGATTGAGGTTTTATGGAGATTGATTCAAAGTGATGAACAAGGTGTGAATGTGTTTCATAGTATTGCTCATATCATGCATAATAATGTTATGACAATAAAAAGTTGTGTCGAAGTACTTGGTTATTTAAATCCTACAAATAAAGTCGATCCTTCCATTCCTATTCACACATCTTTTCCTAATGTTCCTACATACACATCTTCCATCATGGCTACCTCTACACAAAATGTTAATACTACACATATTATGAATGGGAGGAATCCTATTAGCCAATGTTTCTACATATCTCCTTCAACCAATCTTCCATTTGTTTCCCAACCATCTCCTATACCTACCTATTATAATGGTATCATGATTCTAATCCTTCATCTCAATTGGGCACATATCTCCATCTAATCCATCAACTGAAGCCATCATAAACCATTCGATCCAAAATGTTTCATTGTTATGATAATAATTAGCTTCCATAACCTAATCCAAATCCACTATTCCTAAATGTTCTACCACTAGCCCACTTTTTCATGAGATCTTTCGTACTCCTCTCCTACAACATATTGAGGTTCCTCATTTGGAGAAGTATAATGGACAAAGTGACCCTCAAACTCTTGTGAAAATACGTACAACCTTGTATAGTGATTTTTCCTATAACCACAAAATCATGACAAAAGTACTCACCTGTACCTTAAGAGAAAAATATTTGCAATGGTCTTGTTCCTTGCCTTCTTATTCAATTAATTCTTTTCAAAAATTGACTAATGCATTTGTGCAACATTTACAAAATAATATTGGTCCACAAATTAATTTGACTCATTTGATGCATTTTTGTAGTTTCGTACATTGTCACTGAACCAATTTACACCTCATGTTTGTGCCCCTACTTTAGCATGTCCTATCCTCATCACCCTTCTAGGTCCAGTTTGTGCCTTCTTTCCAGTTCTGGCACCATTTACACCCACTAATGGACTTCCAAGAGGGGTACCCCTTCTCCCTAGGGCTTTTATTGTGGTCCCTTTTTGAGAAGGACCATGGTGCCTAGTGCCTTGGTCGTGGACCATGGCACCCAACACCATGGTTCCTCTTAGTGGGGCCAATTTTGAAATAGGGCAAGGGTCCTATCTCTCCAATGGAAATCCATCTTTGTGGCTCCCCGTGACCATTGGAAGTCGAACTAATTGATAAATTACTTAGACACCCCTATATAAAGACATTTGATCAGCCTAATTTCATCTATCTATTCTAAGATTCCAAGTAATCAATTCCAAGCATTCTTGCATTCGTGAAGCATTCATCATCAAGCATTTTTCATAAATCTTCAAGGTTGCATATTCTTCATTCAATCATTATGGACCAAAATTACATCATTCATTTGCAAGCATGTGTGTGTGATTATGGTTTTGTCATGTTCATGCCATTTCATACAACATATGTGGTTACATTCAAAGAACAAAGCATCATCATCAACAATTATAGATATGCGGTATATCTTTTCATTATTTATTTAAGTATTTCCATTATTTCATTGAAGGTTAATTCCTAAATCGAGGTTTGACTTAGGCAAACCCCTATTCCTAACTATTTCCCCCTTTTCACTATGTGCAGGAGCAGGTATAGAGCTGCATTTGGGAGGATTGTTAGTATTTGCAAAGATGAATAGGTTCCCTTTTTTATGGCAAAAAGTTTGGAGGACCATGGTGGCCACCACCATGGTCCCAACAATTCAGGTCAAATTTTGGGGAGAAGAACCAAATCATATTACTTTGCTCATATCCAAGTTTGTGGCTCTGTGTGACGATTGTAGCCCACTGTTTATGCTCAATCTCTTCAATATTCTCCCATTTACCCTAATTTCATCATCTTCAACAAATTCAAATTAATTCAACTCAAAGGAGGATAAATTCCTATAATAGGAACCATGAATCTGACCAAAATCTTAATCCTAGAGAGGCTAGATCTATTAAATTCCTCTCCTCCTTAATGTAATGATACTATAAACAAAAAATAGTGGTTTTATACATTATTATGGTGAAACCCTAATTTTTCATCATTATGTACTTTGGTGAACCCAACTCATTACACCCTTATTTCTGATTTGTGTTCTCAAATATGATTGTTTATGCATTTTCAAATTCAAATTTACATTTGCAAGTTTGATTTTCAATTGAATTACATAAATTTAGAGGTTCAATTCACACAAACCCTAATTTATAATTCTAAAATTGAACTTGTGGGTTGCCTAATTTGGATTAATTGTTTCAGATCCGATTTGGGAACAATTTAATTTTCAATTTTGAATTCATAGATCTTATTTTAATCAATTTACATAAATTTAGAGGTTAAAATCATAAAAACCATAATTTATTTTGGTTAATTTAATTTATGGGTTTCATAATTTGTAATTTTTATTTTTAGACATTTATAATGGCACTTAATAGATTTAATTTATTTGCCATTTCACATATGATTACATTGGTTTTCACTTGTATTTATCGTAATCATGTGTTGGATAATGGTTTCTTTCACTTCACGTTACTTCTTTTCATTCATAGCACTTTTGCATATTGCATTTTTAGAATTTACAAATTGCTTCCTATTAATCAATTAAATCTCAAAGCTTTTATCCATCATGCATGTTTTATGGTGATATTTTTAGCAAAATGCATTACATGTTTAGATTACATAACAACTTTTGTAGATCCCAATCCTAGAGATGGTAGTCAGAAACCTAATACTTGTACCTCTCCCAGGGTATCTAATGCGAATGAAGAAAGAGCTAATACTCCTATCAATAATCTCTCTAATGGAGAACCAGAATTGAAGACCAACATGGCACCATCTTCTTCTCATACATGTACCCTAGCGCAAGGGGAGCAAGGTTAGAATATTTATGTTTCAATTTCTCTAGATCCCCCTTTGATAGGGAGGCTACTTAGTTTGCCATCAATTAGATTTCTTAACAGTTTGCTTTTGTCCCTTCCTGGATTCCAAGTCTACTCTAGACTTTTAAGTGCTTCCCTACCAGTATTTTCTTAACACACTCAATACAAGCTCATAAAGAAGCTTGTTCTCCATGCTCCTTGATTCTATCACTATGAGTTGCAGAGATGTAGGACTACCCTTGCTTACTCGCAGTCTGTAAAGTCATCATCTTGTCTGATTTTGCAATCAGAATTCTACACCAGTCCTCCCCTGCACTTACTGCTTTACGGTCACTGAAACCTAGTCAGACTTCTTCCAAGATCGCCTAGGCTCAGTATGCAGAAATGGCTATTGTCATTTCCTGGTTTCCTCCTACTGCTACTCTACTCTTATTGTACATTTTTGGCTCTTCCTGAAGAACTCCAATGGTCATGTGGATCCCACGGTGGAGGTTCAAGATAGAGCCATATTTACACTGTGAATTCAAAACAAAGAAACAAATAACAAAAAGGAAACTTTAATTACAAAATTGTAATGAAAAACTTAACAAAAACAAGACAGTACAATACTCAACGATAGAAAACCAGAAAACAGACTTGTATGTATTTCTCTTGTGTTTTTTTTTGTAATCTCCAACCCATCCAATGCCTTACAATTAGACTTTTATAGCTCATCCATCTGTCGTGAAACACAAACGGTTACAAACTAGAGAAAACGGTTTCATAACGGGTCATCGGCATAGCCTCAAAACCTGGCTTCCAATTCTCATTGGTGACTTACAAAGTTCACACTTTTCCATTAGGTGATCGGGGTAACCAAAACACACCTTCGCTGATGGCCGATAACCATGTCCACCATTCACATTTTTCCATCGGGTGTTTCCATCGGGTCATCGGTAAGACAACCAAACAACTATCCCGATCGTCCGATCTTTCTCGATCTCTCTTTTTGCGCTCTGCCATGTGGAACCCCCTGATTGGCTCCAAGGTCCCTGTCTTGCCACCTTAGCACGACCTCACTAACTGCCCAAAATGAAACTCTTCTTTGTCATTGGGTCCCACCATGGTTGCCAAATCACGGGGAATAACCTTCGTGCATCTCGCCATAACGGTATAGCGACAATCATCCGATCATCCCAGACTTGCTCACTCGTTAACTTGCCTGAGCTTCTCTCTTGTCGGGCCCCACCTTGGTCGCCAAGTCGTGGGAGATAACTTTTGAGCATCTTTATCATGCGGTATAGCAACCGTCATTGATCCACCTTCAACCTTTAGGGTCATTAACTTGCCTCTTTTTTATGCACATGCTTTGTCGCCAAGTCATGAGGATTATCTAGCGATCATCTTCCCATTGCGGTATAGCGACAACCGTAGGATCATCTGCGATCACCATCCGAGTATAGGTCAAGTTAAACATTGGGGAAACTTGAAACTACTCCTTTCGATACTCGATAACAATACTCTGAGCACTGACGACTTATCGGGGTAAGACTTGCCGATCGGGGTAGGTCTTGCCGAAAAGAGAAATTTGAAAAATTTCAATTAAACAACCATACAAATGGACTAGAGCCAGTCCTTATGTATATACATGACCACTGGAAGGTCTCCCAAGCCAAAATTGGTTAAGGGCATTTCAACCCTTAGGTGCTCCTGCACCACCCTTATTCTCCTAGAGCCTATCTTAGTCATCAAAACATTTGTAGGGAAGATGATATTATCCATTCCATTCATGATCTATGTCCCCACATAACATTAAGTAAATATGAGGCCTTAGATTATAAGAATCTTCCCTCCCAACCTATCAAAGAGGATATGCATGATGATAGAAAGGAAAATCTACCTACACAAGATATTCCTTCTCATCTACTTTTCTCTTTGTTCCTTCTAAATACACTTACACTACAAATTTCAAAGAGGTTCATTATAATACTTCTTCTTCTTCTCAATTAAAACATTCTTATAGGAGTGGCTATAACATAATATCAAAACAAGGTTTTAGAGGACAAGGAATTGGAAAATTTTAGCAAGGAATTAGAGTCCCTATAAACCCTCCTACACAAACTAGTACCGAAGGGATAAGACATTCTCATCATTCACCTATGGATGATCTCCTTAACAGTCAAAACTATTGGTGTAATTAATTATTCGTGTTGGATATTATTACACCTTACTTAAGTTTACTTAGGTACATGCATATCATAGTAGTTTGGGTATGAGACACTTGGGTGTTTGTGCCACATTGGGATAGCGTGTGTAGGATAATTTCCACCTTTTATGGTGTGATCTTGTTATTACTTTATCATATCCACTTATTGTGGGATGATAATTCCACCTTCGATGGGTGATCCACCTCGTGGAATATTTTACTGTTTCTCCTACCTACCCTTGCATCTCATTGAGTCACATGTCATCATTGTGTGATCTCTTGTCTCTTAGCCTTGCCTTTATAAGCAGGCTCATGTTCATTATATGTAACGCTTGATGATCCAGTTGATCGATATTTTCATCTTGATAGAATACAATTTATTCCTATCATCTATTTTGTCTCTCTATTGTACTTTTCATTGAGCTCTTGATATTGGCAAAATCTCACATGGTATCAGAGCCTATAGAGCGTCATTGATTTATCTTGGAGAGGCATTTTTGGAGGCTTCAATTTTTGAATCTGAGGAGGTGTTATTTTTGGGTGCGTCGTACAACGATTTAGACATCACACTTGAGTCCGGGAGGCTGTTTCCATAAAAAATGACTATAAAGTCGGCCTATTTTGGTGAGGGAAAAAAATTCGCCAATTTTGCTATATTTGTATAGATTTTTCAAATATATATATATATATATATATATATATATATATATATATATATATATATATATACTTTTTAATTTTCTACGAAAATATTTTATATATTATTTATTTATATTTCGCAGAAAATTTGTTTTGGGCGTTGCAAGAGTTTTTTATTTTAAAAATCAATTTTTTTTTTTGGGGGGGGGACATTACACCTCCCCCCCGTACCATACTCCGTCTACGACCTTGCAAGATTTTTCCCCGACTACGGTAGCTCCGACTACCTCCCATGATCCGGCCGCTTGTTTGTTGACTCCCGTGCTCTGGTGATTGCTCGTGTGTCGTCCTGACTCCTTACCGACGCCTAACTCTCCGATTTCCCTATGAGTGTTGGTCCTTCCCTGACGACGGCCTACCCTCGCCGGCCCTGAGCTCCTCCACCACCGACTATTCTCTCGTGCTTCGTTGTCACTTCCCAATCGTCTATCTCCTCGCCATCGACTGCCACATTGTCGGCCCGAGCTGACACCACCCTCCGCTACAGCTCCTTTCCTGTTGTGCTCCCCCTCTAGGTCCTTTCCGGCCTCCTCCCGCTGACGACCTTCCCGACCACCGCTCCACCTGAGCACCTCCCTCCATGTCGTTGCTGCCTCCGCCTCCGACAAACCGCTTTACCTCCGGCTGCTCTTGTTTGTCGGTTGTCGGCATCCCTGCTTCCTGGTGCTAATAAAAAAAACCCAGAGGGCCCACGTCCGCCATGTCGTAGGTGACCACTGGCTCGTGGGCAATACCCGTACACACAATCAGCACTACGACACTGCCCAGTTGGTGCCCAGTCAATCTCGCCACGTGTCACTGTCCATACGCCCATCACAGGGGGGGTGTGACGGTCAGACGACCATCAATTTTAAGCTCACAATTTAATGACATCAGCGCCATGTTAGTAGTATTTTGAAATTTTTTACCCCCCTCTCATTGAGCTTTTCAGTTTTGCAGTTCAACTTTGGAAGGCCATATCTTGCTCATTTTTTATCCTTTTTTGGTACAATTTTTTTTGAAATGGGATATAATTTTGTGCTCTTCACAGTGGCAGAGGAATTTTCTGATTTTGATGGACTTATTTTTCATAATTTGCATATTTTCATGACTGTACCCATCTAATCTCCAATTTGGCAACTTTAGAGGCTTCGTTTGGGGTCATACGATCCTTTTCAGGTGCCATTTTTTTTCAAGTGCATAATTTTTTGTCTAATTTCATAATCTACCATTATTTTGTAGTGACTTTGAGTGGATATTGTACTTTCAGTATTTGGTCTTTTTTGGCCTATTTGGTACTTGCATTTTGCTTGGATCTCAGTTTAGATCACTAGCAATATTTGTTGAAGTCTCTTATATCTCATTTTGAGAGGTTGTAAAGTTGAAATCAGAAGTCCACCTTGCCTTGTTTTGTAAGTGGCCCATTGTATACGCACTAAGTATAAAGTGCCAAATCACCATTTTTTTTATTTTTTTTGGGAGGGGGGGTTTCTTGATTGAGTAATTTGGGGGGGTTGTCTTGTGTGATTGTGCCTCTCTCTATCTTGTGTTTTTTTTGTGCTATGCATTCTCCTAAATTTCCACTTTTAACTCCTCATAATTATGCATCATGGAAGATTAAGGCATGGAGTAAACTAATGGAGAAAGGACTCATTCATTATGTAAATGGAACTCTTATAGCACCACCTAATCCTAAGACTGATCCTAATGCTCAAATTGAATGGCTCGCTAAGAATGCTATAATACTTGGAACATTGAGAAAGTATGTATCAGATGACCTCATTTTTCACATTGATAAGTGTACTATAATTAAAGAGGCTTGAGATATTTATGAGAAATTGTATGGTCAAATTGATGAGATTAAGGGCTACAAAATTGATAGTGAACTCACAACATTGGATCCCAAGGATTTTGATACAATCCAAGATTTTGTCACAAAAGCAAATGAGCTAACAACAAAGCTAAAGGATTGTGGAATTGACAAAAAGGATGCTCAATTGGTTTATAACTTGTTGGAAAAGCTTCCTTCAGAGTATGCAACCTTTGTATCTAGCTTTCACATCCATAGGTTAGCTCAGGGTTCCTCATACACTTCTCCCTCATTTGATGCATTCACAGAGATGTTGATTCTTGAGCAATCTAAGTTGACCAAGATGGGGATTTCTCAAATCTTCAAAGTCACAAGCTTTGGTGGCTAATAAGGGGAATCAAAGAAATCAAGGAAAAGGCAAGAATCAAAGGCAACCCAAGTCTAAACCACAACAAGATGGAGCACAATCATCCTCTCCACAACAAGGTGATTCTACATCCTCGTCTAAGAGGAAATCATATAAGGACAATCTTCTTTGTGCATATTGCAAGAAGTCGGGACATGATGAACAACATTGTTAAAAGAAGGATATTGATGAGTTGAAGCATCTTCTTGAGAAGAATAAAATCAACCTACCTTCTAGAATGTCTACTTCGGCTTCCAAAGAAAAGGATAAAGGAAAGGATCACTCTTTTGGGATAGATAAAGGAAAGGGACAAGCTCTTTGTGCTACTACAAGGCATGATTCGGGGAGATGGCTTCTAGATTCAGGGGCTTCTCATCATATGGCATCTTCGCAGTCTATGTTCTTTTCTTTTGAGCCTTGCACCATGCCGTAGATTTTGATGGGCAATCATACATACATGGATGTGATTGAGAAAGGATCTATTGCCATTGGGGATAATTCCTTCAATGATGTGTTGTGTGTACCCCACTTGACAAACAATTTTCTTTCCATCTATCAAATCACACATGGGGAAACTAGGAAAACTATGGAGTTCACACCTAATTCAGTTATCATTAGAGACTTGGAGACTAGAGCTATCATTGCAACTGGGGTGTTTGATCATGCCTCTCGGTTGTACTCCTTTTCACATTTTGGTCCTATTGATGAGGTTGATTCTTCCTATGTTGATGATTCAAATTTTGAGGAGAACTTTAGGTACTTGAACTTGGGGAGTCTCACATGTGACCCCATTCTTGAGCCTTCTATTTCATCTCCTCCTCTTGATATCACATCACCTATTGCACCTAATGATGCATCTAGTGCGACAGTTTTGCCTTCTTGTGATTCAGTGCAGCAGGATATTTCATGTCTTCCAACTTCAGTTGATTGGGATGCTTACTTGACATATATTGCAGGTTTGTTTGTGGAGTCCTACATTGCAGATTTGGGAGACATCATTGATGACATTCATCTTCTCCTTGATGAAGATGATCCTTCTTTGATTATTGCGAGGGAACACTCTGACCCTCTTGTGCATTCTCTACATGATCATTCTTTCGTGGTTGACATGATTGTGGATATTTTTTTACATCAATTGGAGGAGGTCTCTTTATCTTTTGAGGAGACATGTGAGTCTTTGGATATTGTTCTACATTCTTCTCCACTAGATCTTGGAGTGCCTTTTTCAGCAGTGTGGAGCAGTTCACCACCTTTGGAGGGGGTACCTTTCAGCATCGACATGGGGACACTTGAGCAGTTTTCAGAGATTCCATTCATCATGAGTATTTTTCCTACATCTTCCCTTCATGATTGGGGAAACTTCATGGATACACCTTTGGTTTTGTTTCTTCCTAAGGGGAGGAACGTTGTTTGACATTCGTGGAGTAGTTTCTTCATTCATCTTCAAGCTTCTACCATTGGTGTTGATTCTACATTGAGGGGGGGATACCTAGTCTCTCTTCTTCTTCTCTCATATGGGGGGGAATTTTTTCTCACATGGGGTTTTGTTCCTCACATACTTCTTTGAGATTTCTTTGTATATGGTTTTTATCTCTCTTTTTGGGGGAGGGTTTTTTCCCATGGGGTTTTTCTCTCTTTCCCTGCTTTATGAGAGATTTCATTGCATTGGTTTGCATGCATTTGCATTTGTACATGGATACCTAACATGGCCATGTAGTTGGGACCCATCTTGCATTGCTTAGTTGCATTGTAGACTTAAGTGAATTCCCCTAAGTTGCACTTAAGGGGGGGTGTTGGTGTAATTAATTATTCATGTTGGATATTATTACACCTTACTTAAGTTTACTTAGGTACATGCATATCATAGTAGTTTGGGTATGAGACACTTGGGTGTTTGTGCCACATTGGGATAGCGTGTGTAGGATAATTTCCACGTTTTATGGTGTGATCTTGTTATTACTTTATCATATCCACTTATTGTGGGATGATAATTTCGCCTTCGGTGGGTGATCCACCTCATGTGGAATATTTTACTAATTCTCCTACCTACCCCTACCTACCCTTGCATCTCATTGAGCCACATGTCATTATTGTGTGCTCTCTTGTCTCTTAGCCTTGCCTTTATAAGCAGGCTCATATTCATTTTATGTAACGCTTGATGATCCAGTTGATCAGTATTTTCATCTTGATAGAATACAGTTTATTCCTATCATCTATTTTGTCTCTCTATTGTACTTTTCATTGAGCTCTTGATCTTGGCAAAATATCACAAAAACTTTAAGGAGTATCTTGCAAGACATAGAACTTATCATCCATGTAAGGGTACTTCTTCTTCAAACACTCCTTTTTGTTCATATCATCAAACTTATGACCATCATGCTAATGATTGTCCGGATTTTCAAAAAAGTATATAGGAACTAGTTGATAATTGAACTATAAAAATCATAGATGAAAATCCATATTCTTTTAACAAACCTTGTCCTACATCATAAGAGACAAGACCTAATCCCATTGATGACCAAGAGAAGTTAGCTACTAAAATATTTTGGAGATTGAAGTATGATAAGAATGTTGTTTTTTCTTTCATTAAAATTAATCGCAATTCCAAGGATAAGGAAGCCGATGAACATTGTCTTTTTCATCGTAGTTATTCTCAATATCTTGGAAAATGTAAAGTATTTAAAACATTTGTTCAAGACCTATATGATAGAGCTCTCATAGCTCTTATAACCGATCTTGCACTCTTCCTTCAAGGTGAAGATGTAGTATCTTAGCACTACATTCACTTTCCATGTTTCTCCTCACCCTATGACACTAGTAGTTAACTTAATTGGGGGATCTTTGTCATAAGAGGTGATGATTTTTCAGTTACAAACATCTTAGGGCAGCAACATAATTCATTCTTTCCTCTATACCTTTTTTTTTTTTTTTTTTTTTGCGTGGGGGGGGTGTGGCAAGAACCTATTTCTTCTCTTTCTCTAAGGTTTCACTATTCCCTTTAGGGGTTTCATTTTTCATACTTTGATGTCATTTGTTACATGGAACGATATGCCTCTTATGATTAATCTCTCCTTAGGGGAGTTTGTGATCCTTCATTTAATTCTCTCTTTTTCTTTGAAGATTATCTCTTCAGTAGAGTTGCATTTTACATATCTTGATTTCTTTTCTTGCATTGAATAGTTCTTCATGTGAGCATATTGTGCATTTGCCTATGTCTAATCTCTCCTTAGAGGTTGTGTAATCCTTCTCATTGTCCCTACACTTGGGGGGTTTTTGATCTTTTTAGTCCTTTCTAAGGATCCACTTTTCCTTTGTTGTGTGGTGTTTGCTTATGATTTGATGTCATTCCTTGTGTGAAGTTGTTGTTTTCTCAAGGATTCTCTCTTATGCAAGAGATGTGTATCCTTGACTATGACCTTTTTTCACTTGGAAATAAACATACCCTTCACTTTGGGTCAAAAGTTTGTCATCCTTCATCAAGAATCCCTTTCACTTAGCAATGGGAGGAAAGTAGGCATTCTTGTTCTCCTTTCCTTCTTTTGGTAAAAGATGTTATGTTTGTTAAAGAACTCCTCTTGGAGGTAGATGTCTTTTGAACAAATATGTCTTCTCCTCCAATAATCCTCTTTACACTTGTTGCAAGATATCTCTTTTTCAACTATTTTATCATTGCTTGTAAGAGTATTACCTCTTTAGCTTGTATTTATTAACATTTTTGCCTAAAGAATATATCCTTGGTGTTGAAGGTGGGTATCCTTATTTATAGCCTCCTTAAGGCATAAAAATAGAGCTATGTCGATATCTTAAGGTGGGGCATACATATCACCCTCTTTGTACTATATTATATTATATTTTTGCATGTCTTAAACATGGTGTTCATTCTCAAAACTAGAGAAAACAATCTCTTACACGAGATGATTCATGCCCAAAACAAGACAGAACATTGATATCTATCTTATATGAGGTGTACATTCTTGAAATTAGAGCAAACAAACTCTTACACAATATGTCCTCGAAACTAGGCATATATCTGTGTTAAAAGAGGTTATAGATTATCAAAACTAGAGCAAACAAAATCTTAGATGATATGTTCTTGATACCAAACACACCTTTTCATTTGCATTTCATGTCTTACATAGGTTGTTGCATGCTCAAAACCAAAGAAAATAAACTCTTATACATGATTCTTAACACCTGAAACCAAACATCACTTGCACACGCGCACGAGGATGAGTGGAACTAGCAAAACATAGCTAGACTATTCATACTCTCCTCCCCAACATGGATCACATAGAAAAACACATCTAGAATGTATATCCATTTCCTCTCTCATTCTCCTTCTCATGTATCACCTAGAAAAACACATCTAGAATGTTTATCCATCTTTCTCTATTTCTTCTCACGAGCTCATAGCTTTGCTAGTTGTAGTTCATGGATGATGCATGCTCTTGCTCTTATTTATGTGATCACTTGTGTTCTTGAGATGGAATTTTCAATAATGATATAAGTGGTTGAGACATTTTGATATTGAGGTATCTTCGGCTAGTTGACTTGAGGTCTTGTTTTTGGTTTTTAGCCTTTGTGTGGTGTGTCTTTTGCCATTTTGCCTTTGTTTATCTTTATTTTCCTTTTTGTTTTGTTTTGTGTGCCCTTGCATGCGATTGAGTGAGTTAAGATCCTAATACTGGGGGATTGATTTCTTGAAATTAGTGATTCCTTATACTCCTTGTGATTGTGCTCCTAATTGCTCCTCTCTTTCATCTCCTTCATCTACTTTAGCATGAGTATTTGCATATGCTCATAGTTAAAGTGAGGGCTAAATGTAGCATCGTAAATTGTCATTGAGCCAATTTACACCTCATGTTTGTGCCCTTACTTTAGCATGTCCTATCCTTATTTCCTATCTAGGTCCATTTTGTGCCTTCACTCTAGTTTTGGTTCCATGCACACCCATTGATGGACTTCCAGGAGGGGTACCCTTCTCCCTAGGGTTTTATTGTGGTCCTTTTTTAGAAGGACCATGATGCCCAACACCATGGTCCCTCATACTAGAGCCCAATTTTGAAATAGGGAAGGGGTCCTATCTTTCTAGTGGGAACCCATCTCCATGGCTCCACGTGACCATCAGAGGTCAGCCTAATTGGTAAATTACTTAGACACCCCTACATAAAGACATTTGATCAATCTAATTTTATCTATCCATTCTAAGACTCCAAGTAATCAATTTCAATCATTCTTGCATCTGTGAAACATTCATCATCAAGCATTTTTAGAGATCTTCAAGGCTACATATTCTTCATTCAATCATTGTGGAGAAAAACTACATCATTCATATGCAATCATGTGTGTGTGATTAGGGTTTTGTTGTGTTCATGTCATTTCATACAACATATGTGGTTACCTTCAAAGAATAAAGCATCGTCATCAATAATTGCAAATCTGAGGTATATCTTTCCCTTATTTATATCAATATTTTCATTATTTCATTCAAGGTTAATTCCTAAACTAGGATTTGACTTAGGCAAACCGCTATTCCTAGCTATTTTCCCCTCCAAACTATGTGCAAGAATAGGTATAGAGTTGCGTTCAAGAGGATTGACAGTATTCGCAGAGACAATATGTTCCCTTTTCAACGATAGAAAGTTTGGAGGACCATGTTGACCACCACCATGTTCTCAACAATTTAGGCCAAATTTTGGGGAGCAAATCCAAATCATATTACTTTGCTTAGATCCAAGTTTGTGGCTTTGTGCGATCAATGTAGCTTACTTTTTATGCTCTATCTCTTCAATATTCACCCATTTACCCTAATTTTAGCATCTTTAACAAATTTGAATCAATTCAACACAAAGGAAGATAAATTCCTATCATAAGAACCGAGATTGTGGTCAGAATCTTAATCCGAGAGAGCCTAGATCTAGTAGATTCCTCTCTCCTTAATGTAATGGTCCTATAAGCAAAAATTAGTGGCCTTACACATTCTTATGGTGAAACCCTGATTTTTCACCATTACAATTGCAAACAAGGAGTTAAAGAAAAAATGATTGAGATCAATGGTAGGTATAAACATTTGCATTCACAAATTGCTTATCATATGCCTGATTGTGATGTCCAAATAATTTTCACTAATAATTTGCATAAAGACATTAGAGATAGGATTCTATTTTTTTATTATGCATCTTTCACACAATTATGCATAGTGCTTCATAATTATCAGCTTCAAGTGAGTCAATTTGAACCTTCTTGTCTTTGGTTGATAAGAATGAAGATGCTCATCTAGATTTCCAAAATTTTGAAAAGTAAAGTAATAACTTCATCAAAATCAATCCTAATAATTATTCCAATCATATTGATTCTCAAGTGGCAACTGTAATACCCATTATAGCTCCCTTATCATCAAAATTTAGACATAGCAATACCACTCTCGTTTCTAAGTTATTGCATAACACCATGCTTAAATTGATTAATTATAATGTGATAAAGCTTCCTCCTATCTGTCCCATAGATACTTCCAAGCCTTTACCACCTTATTTTAATCCTAAAGCTTATTGTCAATACCATCGTCAAGCTAGCCATGATACTGAGAAGCACTACAGATTAACATATAAATTTAACATCTTATTGATTCTAATACTATAGTAGTGGATGGTGTGAATGATAAATGAAATAAATTTATGGCACCTCCTAATCAAAACTTGTAAATAATTACCAATCCTTTGGCTTGTCACTCTACTAATATCTCTGAGCCTAAGAACCCAAGCTTTATAACTGCTAGTGATATGTGTGGTAAAGAAAACAATAATGTTGTAAGCTTTTGTAGCGTCCTAAAATTGCGACACTTGCAATTTCGACTGCATTTGGGTCTTCACGATGGCGATGCAACACGGAACCTGAATGGAGACCCCGAAACTTGTTCACGACACCAAAAACTGCATTTTTCAGCACCCTGGCCTGATCCTCCTTACACCTCGCTGTCCCTGGAGGTGGGACCATGGCGCCCAACGCCCTGGTCCTTCAGGACTAGGGCGCCCAGCGCCCTGGTCCCCCAGGACCATGGCGCCCAGCGCCCTGGTCCTTGGCCCTATTTTGGGCCCAGTCTCTTATGGGGCTTCGGGTCTTTAAGTTTGCAAATTGGAAAATAATGTTTCCTGGTCGACCTAAGGTCGGGAAAATTAGTCTATCAGCCCTAATTGACAAGTATATAAACTACATTTCCTCTCCCATTTTGGTAGATGGAAAAGAGGAGGCGAAAGCAATATTCAAACATTCAAGCATTCAAGCATTCAAGCATTCCTTCAAGCAATTGATCATCCTAAGTCTCCATTCAAGGCTAAGTGTTGCATTCAAGACAAGGATTCAACCATTGAAGAGGAGATCACATACAACATACAACATACTACATACATTACACCTTCGCATGTAAGAATACAAACATTCTTACAACAAGGTATCAGTACTTGTTTACATTACAAACATTTACATTTACAGCATTCTCATTTCTTGGTTAATTCCAAAACCGGGGTTTGACCTAAAGGCAAAACCCTCATCCCTAACCCCCCAATCGTCCTCTCTTTTCTGTGTGTAGGTTGCAGGTACGCAGCTGTAATTGAAGATCTGGAATCCTTGTGCAGAGACGAACAGATCCCCCTTCGTTTCGCGGATTTTTCGAAGGACCGTGTGCACACCGGGCGCCATTGTCCCGTCAACTTTCACTCAAATTTGCAAAACAACACCATCTCGACATTTTACTGCTAATTCCAGGTCTGCAGCTTCATCCCATATCCCTATCTCTGTTTATAAGCGAATCTTTCCTACTTTACATGCATTCCTAGTTCAATCTTTCTACATTCTTTACAAAAGAGGGTATCCTTGATGTCACAACCCTTGAAACTCATTTAGAATCCAATCTTGCATTGCGTGGGATTGGATCTTGTGGGTTTCAACCCCTCTTTTGAATGTAAACCCTCTCCTAAGTGAAAACCATCAACCCTAGTGATTCTCCCTTCTCTCTCCTTGGAGCTGGGGAGGGGAGAACGACTAGGGTTCGATTTTTCCGCTTTACATTTTGGTGAACCCGGCATGAACATCCTCATTCTGATTATTCATGGTTAGATCTGAAAAATTTGCTTCCTTAATTACATTTCCATGTTTGATCTTTTGCAAATTTTAGAGGCTAATTGCATAAAAACCCTAAAATTTTCTTTTTAGTAATTAAACTTGTGAAATGTTTAATTGTTAATGCTTGTTTCAGATCTACCCTTCTATTGCAAATTGTCAATTCATATTTGTGCTTTAATTCTGAAAATTAAGTGGTTAAATGTCAAAACCCTAATTTTTAAGACCTTCTTGATTCAACCTTTGACTGATAATTTCACTAATCAAAACACCTCCAAATCGGCTGTAACTTTGGATTCCGCAATAAAATCACAATATCTTTCATCCCTGAAAATTTGGAAAAAAGTTGCGAGGACCGTGTGCACCCCGAGCGCCATCGTCCTCGACATTTTTTCTGAAATTTCGGGAGCTAGATCTTACTGTATTTTTCTGCTAAAATCCAGAATTTTGGCTGATTTTATCAATTTTAACACCTTCAAAATTAAAGTCAAAGTTGGTCTAGTGATTGCTTGGATTGAGGCTTCTAATCATTCAAAAATTGTTGAAATTGAAATTCCTATCAAAATTGTGTTTCTTACAGTCCTAAATCTGAAAAGTGTGTTGGCGTTCATTCGAAATTTCAGTGCTTTATTCAAATTTTTGCAGTTTGTGACTTTTGAAATTAAGTGTTTAATTGCGGCAACCTTGATTTCCACTTTCAAAATTTGAATTTTGCATGAAATTGAGTCAACTTTTAAAATTTCAAAGCTTGCATTGCTTTCAGTATTCCCTCTAAAATCATAAAATTCAAAATTTCAGTTTCCCTCTCTTTTTCAAAATTCAAATTTTGCATTTTTCAACAATCTTGGTAGGGTTCAATTTTGAGATTGCAACTTTAATTTGGCCTATCTACAGATCGTAAAATCACTCAATTTTTTCAGATTAGCTTTAAAATCATCATAACTTTCATCCCTGAAAAATTTCGAAAAAAGTTGCGAGGACCGTGTGCACTCCATTCGCCACGGTCCCTTACATTTTTTCTGAAATTTCGGGAGATTGTCCTGATTGCATTTAATAGCTTAAATCTAGGAGATTGGTTGATTTTATTGAAATTTGCTAATTCTTCTCTCTCTCTTTAGTGCATGAGTTTTACAACAATAAGCCCTACTTACACTATTCCCGTTAGACGAAGCCTTAGAATTAAGTCCTTCCAAGGTTTAATTACCGAGGAGATGGAACCTAATTTGAATGGACTTTTTAACGAGGACATGGGTAATTCCTCTAATCCTCTTAATGATGAAGAAGCTCTCCATGAGGTTTCTGTAGAACAACTTTCAAAATTGGATAACCAATTTGATGATTTTCGACAATGGATGTCTCAAGAATACCCCGATAGTGAAGCTCTTTCATTAATTGAGGGTCTAAAACGTATGGTTCAAAGTGATAAGAATGGAATTGATATTTTGCGTGGTATTGCACACATTGTGGATTCGAATGTGATGCCTATGAAGAGTTGTGCTGAAACCTTAGGTTATACGCAACCTCCTACTCAAGTTAATCATTCTATTCCTTTGACGACTTCTATTGCTAGTATACCTACTTTTACATCAAACATAATGACTACTTCAATACAAGACATTCCTCCTATGATCACTAGTCATGGGGACAATCCTTCTTCTTCAATCAACCCTCTTCCTTCATTCAATCCGACTTCTTCATTCATTCCTTCAATGAGTGTCCCTATTATATCTCCACAAATGAACATGACGCAAGGGGGCAATTCATTTAACCCTTCCATTCCTCCTTGTAGTGTTCCTCCTTTTCAATCATCTCCTATGACTAACTATCATAGTGTCCCACCACCTTACTCTCTACCTTCTTTCAATAACATAACACCTCCATCACAATCTAACACGTCTAATATGAACTCTTCGACTGAAGCGACCATTAACAATCTTGCACAAACTGTCTCTTCTTTACAGCAACAAATTGCCTCTATGAATCAATCTAAGTTTAGTGTGCCTACATTTGATGTTGCGAGCCCACTTTCTCTTGACATTGTTCGAGCTATTCCCCCTAAACATGTTGAAATTCCGCATTTGGAGCTTTATAATGGTAAGGGTGACCCTCTAACACATGTTAAGACCTTTCAAACAATATGTACTGATTTTGCTTATGACCAAAAGTTGCTTGCAAAACTGTTTACTAGAACATTAAGAGATAAAGCCCTACAATGGTATTGCTCGTTGCCTTCTTATTCTATTACTTCTTTCGAACAACTTGCAAATGCTTTTATTCAACAATTTCAAAACAATATAAGTCCTAAAGTTACTTTGATTGATTTAATGCATTGTAAACAAGGTGTTAAAGAAAAATTGACTGATTTCATTGGTAGATATAAGCATTTGTATGCTCAAATTTATTTTCCAGTGCCTGACAATGATATTCAAAGAATCTTTATTTCTAATTTACAAAAAGATATTAGAGAAAAACTCATATTTTCTGAGTTTACTTCTTTCCAACAGTTGTGCGCAACTCTTCACAATTATCAACTGACTGTGAGTCAAATGGAACAAGCAAATCCTGTGGCTCTGAGTGATAAGGGTGATAGTAGTCAACAACCATTTGGGAAGTTTAAACCGAACAGAGAGTCCATTAAATTCAATGAAAACATCATCAACAACAATGTGAATGCAGCATCAGGTGTGCCTCCTATTTCTAAGTTTTTCAAGAAAGAAAGAAAGTTCACTCCTTTGAATGAATCATTGCATAGTATTATGAATAAGTTATTGGAACAAAATGTGTTTACTCTCCCTCCTATAAGGCAAATAGATCCTGCAAAGATTAATTCACCCTATTTTGATAACAAATCTTTTTGTCAATTTCATCGTCATCCTGGGCATGATACTGAAAAATGTTTTGCTTTAAAGGGTAAAATTCAAGATCTGATTGATAATAATACTATCTCTATTTCTGGTGTGAATGATAAAGGCAACACATCTGTAGCTCCTCCTAACCAAAATCTTAAGATTTTTACTGATCCATTACCTTCTCATACCTCTAATGCGATTGATACTAATGATTCCTCTGTCTCACCTGATGATCTTGTGTCTATGACTCCTAATGTGATTAACTTTGTGGAGCAGCAGAAAATCCCTAAAGAACCTTCCATCACCTTTGATTCTAGTGAAACTATCAGGGCATCTGATGGTCCTTTATATATAGTTGCAAAAGTCAAGAATACACCTTGTCGTGGAGTGCTTATTGATCCTTCTTGTATGGTTAATATCATTATGGAAGAATTTCTTTTTACTTTGCAATTGAATCAAGTGATCTATGAAGAAACAAATGTGGTTGTGAAACTATTTGATGCATTTTCTTCTCCTGCAATTGGTTCTATTACATTACCTATTGAAGTTCATAACAAATCCCTTGATGTGGACTTTGCTATTATTCCATCGTCCGAACAATTTCGTGTGAAGCTAGGCTATCCTTGGCTATCTTCCATGAAAGCTATTGCTTCTCCTATTCACAAGTGTTTGAAATTTCCCCATAATGGTGAAGTTGTTACTGTCAATCATAGTCTCTTTAAACCAGCTGAAAGAACTTCTAGCATTCCTATTGATTATTTTTGGCCTAAACAATTCCAATCTCTTCCACCGCAAAGTGATCATCTTTTCAAATCTTATCAAAAGTGGAAAAAAGATATGATCCTATCTCTAAGTGAACCTAGAACACCCAAACTTGACATTCCTATCGTTCTTGAGAAGGAAGTTCTTCCTTTGAAAGATAAAACTAATGTCTTTCCTCAAAAATATTCCCAACCCATCCCTATGGATGTGACTATGTCTATATCTAATAAACTTCCTAAAAGTAGACCTATCCCTCCTCGTCATGATGGACTTGGTCTCCTTCCTAAACCAAATATTCCTCCCTTATATGGAGCAGTTCCTCCTCCTTCCTCTTATGGAGAGAAGAGACCTTCCTCTTCTCCTATTATTCAACCTAAGAGACCACAACCTAAACACCCAAGTGATAAGGATGAGAACATTCCTCATCCTCAATCTTCTCAACTTCCTACTAAGACTAGATGAAATTGTTCTACACGTGAACGCCGACGAAAGCGTCGTCTTAGAGCTCAGGCAGCTGCTTCTCAATCCCCAAAAACACCTTCAGCTAGTATTATTCCATTTTCTCCTCAGCCGATGATTGAGCCGAAATCTCCTAAACATAAGATGCATGATGGTCTTGATCCTGTGCGGGTTAAAGATCCTATTTTTATAAATCTTGATGATGATATAGATGAAAATGTTATTCATGATGAAAATGTTACTCCTGTTCATTCTGATAGTGAATATGAATATGTTGATGTTGATAACCATTTATCTAACGAATTTTCTAAAGCACTTATCCTAGCTCCTAGACAAGAACAACGTGGCTCGGAACATGAACGTAGCCCTTGTTTAGATCTTGTGATAGCTCCATCTACTGTGTTGAATGTTCCTCCTCTAGCATGTTTCCTGCCTTCCTGAAATATTGATCAGCAAGATCAGGGGGTGGATGACGTGCTAGACTAGTTCATTAGCATAGCAGATTCTCTCCTCCTCTCTTGATTTTTTGCTACTTCTTCTATGTGTTACTCTTATTCTTCTATTTGTTGTCCTTAGTGTTGTCTACTTGAGGACGATGCAAAGCATTGAGATCTCTTTTGGTCTCTCTCATGTTGACTCAAAAGACACATGTGTTCCCTTCTTCTAGGTGACCTTCCTTGATTGGGGAATGAAGAACAATTATGCATACATACATAGGATATACATGAATTATCATACAGCATACTGACCCCGAGGAAAGCGAAGTCACCTTGTGCTTTGTGTTTTGTGTCTATTATCCTTGGGCTTATCTCACACTTGGGGGCTAAATCCTTGTGATAACGTGCTCCTTTCCCTTCTCATTTCTTATATGTATCACTACCTTAAAGCAATCACCCCCGGTGAGGCGTGTGCGATCGCTTTAATGTAGGGGGGCATACATCCCGTTCATATCTTTTCAAGATACTTGAAAATTTCTTGACAAATTTAGCTTTGCCTTGAAAATTTTTGATATCTTTCTTGCATGACTCATAGTGAGGGAACCTTACTACTGATAGTCATGGTTCTCCCTCGTGATCTTCCCTTTTACTTTGTCAATCGAAGTCGTAAGATCCTTAGTCCACTGGGGGCTTGGTGTATCTTGCCTCCTTGACGTGGTGAAAGTTTTTCGATGTTGTTTCCTTGTACTTTACCGGAAGTATGAGTGTACGCTTATACTCCCGCTAAAGTGGGGGCTAAATGTAGCGTCCTAAAATTGCGACACTTGCAATTTCGACTGCATTTGGGTCTTCACGATGGCGATGCAACACGGAACCTGAATGGAGACCCCGAAACTTGTTCACGACACCAAAAACTGCATTTTTCAGCACCCTGGCCTGATCCTCCTTGCACCTCGCTGTCCCTGGAGGTGGGACCATGGCGCCCAGCGCCCTGGTCCCTGGCCCTATTTTGGGCCCGGTCTCTTATGGGGCTTCGGGTCTTTAAGTTTGCAAATTGGAAAATAATGTTTCCTGGTCGGCCTAAGGTCGGGAAAATTAGTCTATCAGCCCTAATTGACAAGTATATAAACTACATTTCCTCTCCCATTTTGGTAGATGGAAAAGAGGAGGCGAAAGCAATATTCAAACATTCAAGCATTCAAGCATTCAAGCATTCAAGTATTCCTTCAAGCAATTGATCATCCTAAGTCTCCATTCAAGGCTAAGTGTTGCATTCAAGACAAGGATTCAACCATTGAAGAGGAGATCACATACAACATACAACATACTACATACATTACACCTTCGCATGTAAGAATACAAACATTCTTACAACAAGGTATCAGTACTTGTTTACATTACAAACATTTACATTTACAGCATTCTCATTTCTTGGTTAATTCCAAAACCAGGGTTTGACCTAAAGGCAAACCCCTCATCCCTAACCCCCCAATCGTCCTCTCTTTTCTGTGTGTAGGTTGCAGGTACACGACTGTAATTGAAGATCTGGATTCCTTGTGCAGAGACGAACAAATCCCCCTTCGTTTCGCGGATTTTTTGGAGGACCGTGTGCACGCCGGGCGCCATCGTCCCGTCAACTTTTGCTCAAATTTGCAGAACAACACCGTCTCAACATTTTACTGCTAATTCCAGGTCCACATATTCATCCCATATCCCTATCTCTGTTTATAAGCGAATCTTTCCTACTTTACATGCATTCCTAGTTTAATCTTTCTACATTCTTTACAAAAGAGGGTATCCTTGATGTCACAACCCTTGAAACTCATTTAGAATCCAATCTTGCATTGCGTGGGATTGGATCTTGTGGGTTTCAACCCCTCTTTTGAATGTAAAGCCTCTCCTAAGTGAAAACCATCAACCCTAGTGACTCTCCCTTCTCTCTCCTTGGAGCTGGGGAGGGGAGAATGACTAGGGTTCGATTTTTCCGCTTTACAGCTTTATTGAGCAACCTAACCCTAAGTGTGACATTTGTATCACCTTTGACTCAAGAGATATCATTAAATTACTTGATGGACCATTATACATTACTATGAAGATTAAAGGAAAGCTCTCATGAGGAGTGCTCATAGATCCAATATGTATGGTGAATATTATCATGAAAGAACATCTCTGTACACAACAATTATATCAAGATACATATGATTTAAATATGATGATATGTTTAAGGTGCATGATGGTTTCACTTATCCCTCTATAGGTTCCATTACCCTTCCTATAGAAGTTGTTAGTAAG
This sequence comes from Cryptomeria japonica, assembly GCF_030272615.1. Lineage (NCBI taxonomy): Eukaryota > Viridiplantae > Streptophyta > Pinopsida > Cupressales > Cupressaceae > Cryptomeria > Cryptomeria japonica. The sequence goes on along the minus strand of NC_081406.1, from coordinate 186,401,938 downwards.
TGCCCAAATGTTACCTTTGTCATTTTCCCTACCCCAGACCAATTTTGTGTGAAGTTGGGACACCCTTATCTTGACTCCATGAAATCTATACTTTCTACCTTTATAAATTGTTTGAAATTCCCTCATAATGGGTGTGTTATAAAGATCAAGATCATAGTCTTTAGAAGCCCTTAGCCAATTGTGGAAACTTTAACCTTGATTGCTTGGCCTCTAAAACTTCAACCTTTGCAACCTCATCAAGATGTCATTTTCCAATCTTATCAAAAGTTACAATCTGAAAGGATATCAACCTTGAGTAAACCTAATGATTCTTTGCCTATGGATATGGATATTCTGCTTCGGCATACTAGACCTGGACTTCTTCCTACCTCTCCCATTCGTCTTATATATATTGTGGTTCCACCTCCTAAATCCTATGGAGGTCAAAGAGAAAAATTCCCAAAATCTTGTATCTCTCAACCTAGTGAGGTTTCTTCCATTCCCCCTTCTACAAAGGAAGAAAAGAAGCCTCTATTGAGTGATCCACAACCTCCACAAGGTTTGAGTCATAAGAAGAGAAGACATCGTGTTAAGGCTCATGAGCTTGCTTCCCAAAGAGTCTCCCCCCCCCCCAAGCCATTGAATATTGACTTGGTCCCATTTTGCCAACCCTCACCCAATCCTAGGGAGAAGGTTTATCTTAATCATCCTCATTAAAAATTAAAATTATTTATGCAAAATGATTCTTCTTCTTCATATCCTCTATGCATGAGGTATCCTATTGTAATTAATTTGGATGATGATGTTGATGATAATAATAATATGGATATTAATGGTTCTAATGATATGTATGAAGTTGTTGAGATCAATCATGAGTTATCTTCAACATTTTCAAAAGCTTTAACTCTAGCTCCCAGTAACACCCATAGTGATTCATCATTAGAGCGTGGTCCTTTTCTGACATTGTGGTTTAGCCACATAGTCTAATGCTTTTCCAACAAAAGTTTAGGGAGATATTTATAGTAACATCCTTATCTCATATCTATTTGTGATATCTGCACCAGACACTTGTAGGACTAGGTTGCCTAGCCACATAGTCCTTCACTTTTAGGCTCAAATTCCAGACACAGGTTCCTATGTGACTCTTATTTCAAGATCTGTACTTAGAGTCCCCATATCTAATATGTAGCTTACTATTTATGTTGTTTGCTCTAAATTTTGCATCATTAGCCCTAGTTCTTGCATTTAATCATTCTCTTATCAAATTACATCTACATACAACAAAAGGAAATAATCAAGCATTATGCCTAGCTCTACAATTAGGTTTGAAGTTGGGCTTGTTAGTTGTTTCCCCAATGTATGTTGATGTGAATGGGTTTGATTCTTGGTTTGTATGATTAGATTAGTCAACCCCATTCTTGCACCTCTACAAGGAGAAACCAACAACGAAGAATGTCCCTTAGCCAACCGTGTATCATAAATTCTTCCACATGCCTTTGTGGTCCAACAAGATATGTACAAAAGTAGCCATGATAAACACCATCTCAAGCAAAAAAATCCCTAAAACATGTCACCCATGAAAAAATAAGGAACATGTGCTAAGGTGAATCAATTGTCACTATAACTTGCACCAATCTATACATGAACACAAGCATCAAATTTAAAAGTTAACAAATGACTCTAAGTGTCTGTCACACTCATACCAATTTTAGCAACCATGGTAGGTTGCTAGCTCATTGAAACTATCCATATCTTAAACTAGGTTCAACCAAGCAACATAGGTAGAACTTCATGCTATCAACATCACAACTCAAAATTGCAAACAAGTCCTTGTATATTCACCACCTTTAATCATACATACCCTTTTCTGAATGAAAAAAATTAATGCAAAAGTGACCACAAACAACGCCAAATAATTTTTTTTACATCAACACTAAACTGATATGTGGATATAGACAATCCGCATATAAGCCTTCAATATACCTAATGGGTAAAGAGAACCCACTAAACTACATAACTCTTAGATCCCAAATAGTGAAACATACAAACTTATCATCTTATTAGTAACCTATAGACTAAAAGGATAAATTGATAGTTAAAAACCAGTATATCCAAGAACTCCCACTACATAGGTAATGGAACAAATCTGAAAAATAAGATCAAAGCATTAATAGGTCCTATAACACTTCTCATAGAGGATGTAGTTAACTTCTCTATCACATAGTGTCAAAGAAATATCCAGTGATATACAAAATATATATCTTATCACCAATCCAAATAACTCTTCCAAGTCCTCCAAACTTGCTAAGAAATAAACTAACTCCATAAACATAAGAAACTTTAGGAAGAAGATAATTATATCAAGAAAAAGAGAAAATGTAAATCAAACCATGCAGGTTGTACCATACTAACATTTTTCAGACAGTGTGAGATATCTCCTTCAACACTCCCAAACTAAAAGGATGTTAATATCTAACAATCAAATCATGATAAAAATTGACAGTAATAGATGCAAACCTCTCACATAAAATAGACCAAACTTAACCAAGCATTCCCACAAAATAAGGGAATATGCCCAAAGCCACTAACCATTTCCAACACCTCTCCAAATAAGTCCTTAGAAATAATTTCATATATTAAGACCAAAAAATAAGGAGAACAATACAAATCCATAAAATCATGCATCTACTTCTTAACAAGCTCTCAAAACTTCAACATTCAAGACTAATTCATGAGAGAAGATAATATATATATATATTAAAGAATGCATATAATAATTAGGAGGGCAACACCTATTAGATCATTCAACTATCGAGTAGACAAAGACTAAAATACTTGTTATACTTCACAACTCACCCCCACTTAGTCACTTGGAAAAGTAGGGACCCCCAATTACTTTTTCTTGTTTTTCCCTAAGAGTGTTGCCCCTTAGTGGTTTTCTTGCTTTTCCTTGCCTTCTTGTTTTGTTATCTTTTGGGCTTTAGGCTTCAAGCTTGGAAAGCTCCCTAATGATCTTGGGAACTCTTCATCCTCAACCCCAAATTTGTGCTTGGTCTCCCTTTCCTCTCCTTGATTTTGGGCCTCGTTATTTTGAAGGTCACTGGCTTCAAGTTGGAACCATGATACCCAACTTCCTTTTCCCTCTTGGGATTGGATGTTAGGGGTTCGAGGATTACCTAGTGATGGGTGATCCCTGATTCCCTAACCCTAACCCCCATAGGTCCTTTTCTTTGGGTGTACTCTCTTTTTACCCTTGATCATCGACTGCATTTAATGCAGTAGGTCACCCCCCATGATGTCACTTGATTGTCTATAAAATAATTCTTCATCGACTCATTTTCTCACCTCTACCTTGGCATTTTGAAGACCTTGGAGAATTCTTTTTTACATGTGAGTGGCACAAATAATCAATTGCAAGTGGAGATTTGGTGATTGGTGAGTAAGTGTCATCTTTCAGATGTCAAGGGTATCTTGTTCATTTATACAGAGCAAGAGTTTTTTGTTTTTGTTGTGGGTTTCTTTATTTTTTGGACTATTGTGTTTAGGAGTGTCTCCTAGGGTTCTTCTATGCATAATTCTTCCTTTTCTTTCATTCTTTTTGGTCTTCTTTCCACACAAACCCTTTATAATGCTTCCATGTTCTTTCTTGGGAGTTAGAACTAGGTTGTTTGGGCTCTCTATGCTTGCCCTAACTCACCATGACCCCCACGTATGCCCCTAGATCCTTGCGACATTTACCCAAGGGTTTGCTGGTCAAATATTTCATGTCAGTGAACTTAGAATTTAGGCTTTAAATGAAAGTGAAAAACTAACTATGAAACTCAAAACAAATCACGAAACTAAACCTTTGAAATACCAAATGCTAAATTAGTGTGTGAATAGATTGAGAATTGAGCCTCACAACTCTCTACATTTGATAGTATCACATTAATTATGATCGGGAATCATCGATCTCTGACTCATACCAATCACATTAAACCTCTGTTTCCAATTGAAAAATGGACAAGTGAAACTATTTTGATAAGAAATGAAAGACCTCGACCCCCAACATGAAAAAATAAATTAAGTCCATTGAGCTTTGGTGATTGGGCTTGGCCAATTCTTGAAATTGAGTTGTCCCTTCACCCCTAGTCCTTGATCCCCAATTAGATATCATGCATTGGGGATGGAGAGTGGCATTTATTTATTTTTAATCCTAATCCTCCAATTCCCCTAACCCCTGATCTTCACTAGCAATCTACTTCTCAACCCTTCGCAGATCAAGCTTCAGGTCTGCTTATGTCTTAAACGTTAAAGGTCTTGATGACCTTCTTGATCCTTGACCCCTAATCTACACTGAGTTAACTATTAGACATCCATCTTCAAGGGTCTTTATTTTTAGTTGCTAAAGGCTATCAAGGATGGCCTATCCCCGATCCCCGATCCAAACTTGAGTTTATTGTAGGCAATTTTTGAAGTGCACAATAAGGGTTATTGGTTCAATAATGTAATATGTCACAATAGAATAGTAGCACTGATATTAATAAATGTTAGCTTACATCAAATATGTTCTTAACTCGGTCTATTTTATCTAGAGGAAATTATGTCTAAAGAGAACGTAGCTCCAATGAAGTACGATTCCTCAAGTACTTCCCTCCTTCCAAGTTGGTGTCTGTTGACAGACAGATTACAAACACACATAAGGAAGTATTCTTACCTGATTAATTTATCACACTTTAAGCAAGCATTCAAAGAGAGTTTTTCCTTTTGTGTCTAAAGTGGTAATTTATGATTCTACACAGGTTTCTTTAAATTTTATAGGATCAACAAGACTTATTTAAAAATATTAACTAGTATCTATTTTTCCCCTATAAATAGCAACAACAATATTACAAATAAGTATTTCAAAAATTTATGGAGCTAACTAGAAATCACTAAAGCAAATGCCCTACATGCTTTGGAAAACATGCAAATTAAATATTTTGAAAGATTTATTTGTTTCAATGGCTAATGTAGTTGGCTTCCTTTGATGAGAGGAATCAAAGGTGAGAAATTTTGTGGTTCTTTTGTATTATCTACTCTTTAGCCACATCACACACACACACACACACACACACACACACATGTATGTATGTATGTATATTATACATACATATACATACATACATACATGTATATGCATGTGTATATGTAATTGTATGTGTATGTGTATGTGTATGTGTATGTGTATGTGTATGTGTATGTGTATGTGTATACGAAAATGGATTGATTAATTTATTTTTATAAAACTAAAATATAGAATAATAAATTACTTTACAACTAAAAATGAAATCTTGATAAATAAAATACCTATATTTTAGTATTATTCAAAGATATTAATCAATTCAATTTTTTTTTTTTGAAAAACATTTACTTTAAATTTATAAGCCATGCCATGAGTTAGAAAGTTTAGTCTTTTAAAAAAAATTCTAACATGGCCTCTAGGAAGGAACTAAAAAGAGAATTTACATTTTAGATTAAAGTGAGTATTCTCAAGAGATGTGCAAATGTCACGGGGGCGTCACTAGGCAATATTATATCACGTGCATTCACATTGGGGGGTTTAATATCCCAAAAATGAGGGTACAATATATTACCTATCGGTGAAAATAGGGAGCTTTTTAATTCGGGCTATGAAAAAATACAATATCTGGTGAAAATAGAGGGGCTTTCAATTTAGGTTGTGTATTAGGAGAGGGTGAAAAAAAATGAGTTTAGGGCAATATTTTTTGAAAATAGGGGGATTCTTTAGTATGCCATGAACACTTGCTATAACCCAAGTTCACTAAGTGAGACCCCTGTGGCAAATGTTAGCACCAATTTTTTGTTGTTCTTTGTTGTAAAATGATTATGTACAACATCTTTATTTTGCAAGCTAAATGTCTTATCCCCATATTTAATTTTCAAATATTCATTTATTGCAATCATAAATTTCTATCTACTTCAATTAATCTTATATAATTTGCAAAAAAATACATCCTTAATTTCTTTCATGATCACAATTATTATAAAAATCCGCAAATTACTTTTTATACAATTTATTTTTTCAAATTAATTTACATTTTTTCATATTTAATATTTTAGAATTTTGAACACTTCAATACATTATACAAAGTATATATATTTTCTACCGGCATAACCATTGCACCTTTTGATGCAAGTGCTAGTTTATTTCAACCTAAGATTAATGTCTTTGGCTATTCTATGTTTATGAAGTTACCTAAAAGAGGAGGAAAAAATAGTTCAGGTAGACCAAGAAGAAGATTTCCCACTGAACATGTCGCACTTTTCATGAAGCTGCTAAAGCAATGCTTTAAAGCTCTTCGAAACGCGAAGGCCATTAAAGGAGCAACAGATATGAAAGATCAAACAGAGAAAGTCTACGCTCATTATGATCACCAGGACGAATGCAGAGCATTCAGATGGACAGCCAGGTATGTATCATTGATATATTTTTTTTCACAGAGCAGTTTCCATTTACTCTGTAAAAGTATTGGAGAAGATGTTTTCGGTGGGTTTGTTTTTAATGAATAATGGCCATGGCAGGGAGTCCTATGAATATTTGTACGACCGGCCTTGGGAGGAAGTGCTGAAGTTTTACTCTTATTTGACTACTGGGCGTTTATCTCTATCCAGTCTAGTCTTCAATGAGGATAAAAAGGTAAAATTTGTTACTGCTATATATTCAGTTCGTTTGTGGGTTCCAAAAGTGATGAATTGACATAAACTTGGGTATAAAATTTCAAAAGGAACTCGTGGGTGTGAGTTCTAAACGAAAGCTATCTCTAGGGGTTCAGATCACATACTCGGTAATTCAATGAAATGAGTTCAAGTGGTAAAAACAATAGGGCTTCCAAAACAGAGAATTAGGTTAAAATCCTCAGCAGACATTGTAAGTGTAAGAATTGGGTTGGTTACTACATCCAAGTTGCCGAATGCAGGGAACGCCAAAGGTGGACCTCAATCGACAAGGTCAGGTGCAAGGCTCAGGTGATGAAGAGGGGAGAATATCCATCAACAATGGTATTTAAGCCTTAATTGGATTTCACCGAACAACGCAAAATCTCAAGCATTACACTGTGGGGCACTTGGTGCAATCCCCACTAGGATCGCCATGCCTCTACCTATAGGCCTTTATCCCTGGTGCATATCTTAAGTTGAAAAATCTGTTGTCTACTGAACTGGCAGATACTATAATATGTAAGAAATTAGACATTTAGAAATATTAAAAATAGAAAACTAAAATGAGTAATAACCAAAACAGAATATGAATCCACAAATAAGTTGTAGTATAAGACATGAACTAGGTTCACTGCAATATTTTTCCCTAAATAAGCTTTGAACTTGGGCATATTAATATGGGTGGATTAGCACTTGATTTCTGACTCTCCACACTTCTTGCACTTGCAAAAGAAGAAAAAATATATATACTGATATTTGGTACTGGGATTTGGTGAGTGAATATTCTATAAGATCTGTAATCATGGTCACTTGTACTTTGTGATCAATTAGCCCTATGGGAAATTAACTATGGATGCAGTTCCATAGAGGGGGCCACTGCTATTTTTTACTGGAAAAGAAGTTCCATGGAGGGGGCTACTGCTATTTTTACTGGGCAAGAAGGTCTATGTAACCCAAGAATTAGAAATCTGGAATCTTCACCTGAAAAATCATAGCAATGAGTTTTTCCACAGGAAACTGTAAAAGGTCTTTGGCTGAGGGGCTTGTTAATTGGCAGCATTTACAGAAGGAATGCTTTCTTTGTCAAATGGTAGTCTTTCACTGGGTGATCTTTTCTGAAAACTTTATTCTCAAAGAATGAAATGATAGTTCCTATACATAATTCTATAAAAATGCTGGCAGTGGTTAAAACATCATACAACATGGGGCTGTTCAACTGCAAATGACTCTGCATTCACTTAGAAAAAGCTTTCAGTTCCCTTTCTAGTTTGGGCAATTGCCTGATTGCGACGAGAGGTGGACAGTTGCCTAATCTCTAACTGCTCGACCAAACCCACCTATTTGGCTAGCAGAAACTGTGATATTGCTGAAGATGGGTGTTCTACTTGTTGCTGATGCTGGCTCACTTGTTTTTGATTGACTGGGAATGGGATATACACAGAAAATTTTAGGACTTGGACAATTTTCTTACAAATTTAGAATGATAAGTGATTATGTTAATCTCAGGAACTAAGAGAAATATTTAAGATTAATTCGAAGGAAAAACATAAGATTTACTAACTGTGTTCCACTGAGACATTTCCCCAGCCCTCAAATCCCATTCCCGTCCCCAATGGCGTTTTGGGTATGGGGGGTGGGAGGGGACATCCCCTAGTCATCCTCAAAAATCTTCAAATCTTCAAAATGCTTCTGAAATGTGTTGCAGAAATAGGAAATGCCTGCGACGGTTGGAGATGTGTAATACATCCCACGACCCTCCCAGGGATGGCCAGACGTCCCTGATGGCAAGTCAAATTATATAATGTTTAAAAGGACAAATCATTCATAACATTAAAAAAACTGTTAAATATATCATGACAGCATTATAACAGCATTATAACACCAGAAATAAATATATCTTGATTCAGATTCATAGCTAATGATATAAGTTATATAATAGTTAACAGTAACAGCAATAATTTGGATTTTTAATCTCATTGTTCAAAAAAGTGTCAAATTTTAACATTTTCGATATGGTATTAGAGTCCGTTGCAAAAGAGATTAAAGCTGCATTGGCCATGGTGTGGTATTGCATGAGAAGTGCAGATAAACATTTTTTTCTAAAATGTGGTTGGCATGCGGGCTTTTGCAGACATTAGACATCATCATTTTAACGGTGTCATGTTATATTGCTGATGTTATACTGTTGTCCATTAACTTGTAGAAATTTGAATCTCTCTCTCATTCTGTCACACTATATATGTATATGTATATACATATATATGCATATGTACATGTATACATGTACATATACATATATATATGTATATATGCTGTATATATATGTATATGTATATGTATATTCATATACATGTATTGCTGTCCCAAAAAATTGGTCCTCAGACTGCTGTCCTCGAAATGTGTCCCTGTCATCCTGCCATCTACCCATCCCCATCCCCAAAATGCTGTGGAACATAGTTTACTATTCATCGTTGCAGATTTGGCGAATTGAAAAGCATTTTTAAATTTTGGTATAAAATCTCTAGGTATATTAGGGGAAGAGTACCAGTAGTGGATTGTGTTCTAATAACCAATCACTCCTTGTGCACCCAACCCCCCAATCACTAATTTTAAAGGAGCCAAAAAAGTGATAATGAACAGCTCATTAATGAGTTTCACATGTACCAATGGCCAATCACTTTTTAGCTTTTTTGATCCATAATTGGCCCATTTGTGCACCACTACTAGGACATTTGTGCACAACTATTGGGACATTTTTTCACAAGTACTGGCAATTTTAAGTGGACGGTAATTGGAACATCTTTAAGTAGGTATCGGGTGACACTTTGAAATGTGTACTTTTTGACCCTTGTGCGCATAACTGATCCCACTGCGTGTGTTGTTACTACCCAGAAGCCAGAACCTTAGCTATAAGCAGTTAAGTCGCAAATGGAGACAACAAAAAAAAAATGGTCGAAATCCGATGTACCATTTAGGATCTGTGGGTGCACGAAGTTAGCTATAACCAGTACTGGTACGCTTCCCCTTGGAAAATTTGCTAATTAGTTAATCTTATTCTTGAAAAGTTTGTCAAAAATTAGTCAAATGGTGAACATTAGCCGATAAAAATGTCCTGGACTTTATCTATCTGTATTGTAATTTATTATCACTACCAGACTTCCATTGCATATATCATATACTTGTTATGCTCTATTAAATGGTAAATGCTTAAAAGAAGGTGACAGGTTAAGGGTTTTAAAAAAGTGGTTGGCATATTACTTTACTAATGGGTGGAGAAATCCTCTCGCTGGGTATTGAGAGCTGCAAGTGCAAGTGTTAAAGCTTTTACCTTTAGCAACGCTGAGGTGATTCCCCCTGTAATTAGGTATAATCCCTGTGTCATCAGGAATGCCTGGTGTCTGGGAGCTCTTGTATAAATAGGGTTTGATCTTTGTCCTCTTAATATACATGGGTAGAATTTGAGCCTTAAGCCTTGGGGCTTACCAGATTAAAATCAAGGAAAGATCTACAACTGTACATGGTATGGATCTACAGCTTGTAAATCTTTCTGGTACATGACATTCTTTTGTTTTCACAGGTCTTATGTACTGTTATTGCACTTGTGTTTCATTTTTACATTGGGTGTACATTTATCTTTTAAATGTAGATATTGGGGTTCTATTAATGGCTTCTTATCCCCACAACATAAGAAAGACAACATATAAAAAGGGCAACCTGCACGAACAACCTTTAACAGGCATAGCAGCGCCAAAGAGACAACCATATGCATATAAGATCTACTTATAGCTGATAACAAAATTCATTACAAGAATACTGCCACTAGAAATATCACAGTTAAATACCATCTTGCCGACCACCTTGCCGAGAACCACTATGAATAAAACCAAATTGCCAAGCCATCTTTTCCCATTATGGCTTTAACTATCTTGAGGTTGGCCACTGAATTGCAATTGAAAATATGTTTCAATCTATTATCTGAGTAGCTATCTGCCATGACTATAAAATACCCAGCTAAACACTAGCCAAAGAAATCCTTAAGGCCCTGTCACATGCTAAATAGCACCACCTACAGGTATGCAAAAATACAGAAAAGAAAAAAATCCACATTGTTGTTGGAGATCTCCTATGCATCCTTATAATTAATGAAGTATTTCTAGAGCATGTGAAAGGTCAGTCATGTTATCTAGCCACTGTTATCCCACCTCAAACACCATCTTCACTTAGCTACAAAGTAAATGCATGCTATGGGTTACACACTTCTATTATAGCTTGCAGATTATCCCAATCATAAATCACACAATGGAAAATTTGAAAAGAGAAAAACATAGCTCTCTAGATTGATATTTCTTCTAAGATTGCCTTAAGATTCCAATTTTGACAACAACTTTTATTAACAGCATTCACCTTCTATTTCAATCTCTTTATAGCCAGCTCAATAAGAAGCTTGAATACACACAAGAAAGGGCTTTCCGCTCCACATAGTTACTGGTTTTATTCACTGGAAATTGTGAGCCTCCTAATATAAAGCCTCCTTTCACATCTCTTAGAATAAAACTTGCCCCTGCTAAGCAAGAGTTGCTCTTAGAGGCCCCATCAAATTTATCTCAACCCCTCTTGCAAGCTTTTGCTGTTACGTTTATGTTGGCATGTATGTGGAAGTGAAAAACAAAAGAAAATACATCTGTGGATGTCTAGAAGCCTTCAAGAGGACTGGATATTACATCGTAGAAATATCCCACATATCTCAACTCCAATTTATAAATTATTAAATAGTAATAACAGACGCACAACAAAATATGATGCAAAAGCAATCAATATAAAATATAGTAGCTTGGAATTTTGAAACAACTTGTCATAGACAAGTATTATATTGATAAAACTTCTGTGAAATCCTCTGGTTCAATGGATTTGAAATGTTGAAGAATCCACTGCTATTAGAGCTCTTCTTCACAATTTTTGTTTGAGCCTTGTAACACACTTTTTGAAGAAGCATGACAAGAAGATCCTTTCTAGTCAGACGTCCTCTCCATCCAGGAGAAAAAGATGATGCATCTTGAACAAGGTCTCATTGGTGATGCAGCTTGAACAAGGTCTCATTGGCCTACGACCCTGTTAGTCCTCCAAATATGCTTCTTTGTGAGAGGAGGTCAATGCCAAATACTAAATGGTAATGGTTGAAAGGTAATACCAATGTCAAGGTATCAGAGAGTTTGGGACGAGATTGCATCTTTTTAGCAAGGAGTTTAAAACTTATGAAGAGTAAAGAATCTAATAGATAGAGCTGAATAAGTCTAATCCCCAGATCTTATGAAGGGAATTGTTGATCTCTTTGTAACCTGAGATACACTTAAGAGCCTGTAATAAAGGGATCATAAATGATAAAAACAGTCCTCTTTTCTCCACACATCACTTCATAGAAACTTGATTCAGCACCTTATAACGTTAAGGTGCAAATGAATTTTCAGTTGGACCAAAAGAAATCTTATTAAACCTTGTGACTAGTTTTATTGAAGATTCAAATATCCATAAGACTAAAACAAACTGTTGGGAGATATGGTTGATGGACTAGAGTTGCTCAGGCTGCATTTCAACTAATTTATGGGTACTTATGATAGATACAATTTCAAACATTTTCATTAGCTTCATCTAGCTAGTTGGATATCAGGGGCATTTTCAGTGACAACAACTAGTGTGTGATGCATAGTGCATACAATGTTCTGAAAAATATCTATAGAACCTAGGTATGGAAAATGTAAGAACATTGGCCTTAAGCAATTAAAATGCCTCTATACAAAGTAAAATTTGATAGAAGCTCCCTAAAATGAATTAATAATAAGTGTTGAAAGCATGCTTGATTTGAAATGGGTCTCCTCAACAGTTACAGAATGGAAGTTCTATATAAATGATTCAATAAAAAAATAATTCATCATCTTTTGAGTTGCCTATTTATATCCATTCCCTTGTGTTGATGTGTCTTTTGTACACAACCAAACACATAATAAAATACCTGGAGGTATCTTATCCTCTCTTGAATAAAGCTCCCTGAATGCTGAAGATTTCGCAGAAGGATCAATCGGAGCAACTCCAAGGTTCTGTATGTAGGTTCTCTACTTGTGGATAAGCACCAGTGGTCGTTGTGTTTTCTGTTTTACAAGGGGCCTTACATACTTTCCAAGAAAGCTTGTTCTTGCAACTACTTTTCAATGAGGAAACTGAATTCTCCTAATATTAACTGATGTTTCAAAAAAAGACAAAAGATAAGATAAGGGGTTTAAGAAGGCGATGCTAAACTAGGCCTAGGAATGACTAATGAAGGATTGGTCTTGGTAAAACTCTACCAATCTCAGTATTGCCATAAAGCAACAACTCTACTGGAATCGGTGCGATCTTCTAAGGGAATTCAAAGATTTTTGAATCATTAATGAACATAGATACTATCAATTAGATACATATCGGTATTCAATAATGATTGAACTCTAAACAATTTCAATATCTCCAGCTGACCACATGGGGCACACTTACAATCAGTAAGTGGCTAGTGTTTTGGACTATGAGCTTTACCAAAAGATCAAACTTAACATTTGTCACTCAATCTAATTCTAAAATCTAAGAACTTATCTCCACTAAGAGTGATTCAAGAAGATAAACAACCATGTAAAAAGCCACAAAGATTGCAGTAAAACACCATAACTTCTATATTTTATTGATCTCATAGCAAAATATAACAACAATTGTTCAACTTTCTCTCTTCACTACTTTTATCTTTGCTGCTAACAATCTTAATATTCTTCCCTCTTTTCTCTCTAACTAACTCTTTAAAATGAAATGAGTGAGGGCTTATATAGCACTCTCAAATACAATGAACGGCCTGGATCTAAAGAAGATCAAAGGCTGAGATTTTGACACCTAAACCCTAATAAGGGTTTGTTACAAAAATCACCCTAATCAAATAAGCATTATCATTCCATAGCCAATAGAAATTGGCACAAATAACGAGGAAACATAGCCCAATAGGAATTGAATTGCCACATCATTTCATAACAACTTTTCATCTAGAATTTTGTTCCCTTTTCTATGTTTTTTTTCTGGCATATTCAATGAATCTGGACGTAATTCCTTCGATCTCAGCAATGGGAATCTCATGCAGGTTCTTCATCTGCTCTTCCAAGTGAAGGACCTGATCAAAGGCTGCAAGAAGGGTCATCTCCCATCCATGCTCTAGTTCTTTTGTTTTCTCGATCAGGAACATAGTAGCATACATCTGATCTCGCTGCTTTTCTGTGATCATGTTCTTCTTTTTGCAAAAAATAATCTTGATCCTGTCTTCCAATTCTTGGACATCCACATCTGTTTCGATCTCTATCCTTCTGTCAAGGATTGTACATAATACATCAAACACCTTATCCTGAATAGGATGGATAGTGCCCTCAACTCGGCTGCATCTACTATTGATGTCTTCAAATAGAACTTCCTTCATTTGGAGCAAAGTTGACCATTGTAGAAGATTATGGGTTCCTCCATTAATTATCTTCTCTTGTGCTAAAACCTGTCTAGATGTCCTTCTTACTACTTGTAATACAGGGATGACAATATCTCTAGTGTGAGTGAAGGCATCCATAGTCACTACTAGATTATGAATGATCTCAAGGACTTGGATAGCTCTATGGACTGTTTTCATCATTCTTGTTACAAATTCCATGGCTACCTTGTAGGATTCATCAATCCATGTACTCATGAGTTGGGCTAAGTTCTTCATCTTTCCTGCCTCATTTATTGACTCAGGAGGGAGTGCCTGCAAAGGTGAAACTGTTGGATCTTGTGCCTTAATGGCTGGTTGAGGTAGCTAAAATAATTCCTCCAAGCGTTAACCTCCTTTTCTAACCTCTTACTCTTTTCCATTTCTTCCTTGAGTTTATCATTAACTACTCTCACTGAATCAGTTGCTTCTTCCATGGCTTGCTCGGATGTAAGTGGACCAAGATCAAATGTCTCTAAATCATATTCTTCTGCCATAATCTCATCCTCATACTTGTCCACTGTTGGTGTAGCTACCTGTATCTTCCCGAGTCCTGCATCATCTCTAATTACCTTTGACATCTTTGTAGCTTTCTTCCTTTCGATTTCTTCCTGAGAGTTTCCTAGCAGACTTTCCAAATCAAATACTTGATCTTCATCTTCAACCACAACTACCCTCGTAAGTCTTTCTTTTAGCCAATCTGGAATGGAAGATTTTCTATCTCTTACTTGTATTTCCTCAGGCAAAGGCCCCTCAACTCTGAAACGAGATGTTGCTTCATCATCATTCTTTTCTTCTTGTTGCTCATTAGCACCAACTTGGAGAGGAAGAGACTGACTTGACGAGTGCTGAGGTGTTCGTCCTTTGCCTTTTTTATCATTTTGCACTGTGGATTCCATAGACTCATCAACTTCATACACTTTCTCTCTTTGATCCTCTCCTTGACTTATCTCCTTTTCATGTCTAGAAGAAGTACTCGATGGACAATCAGGATTCACCTTTTGTTTTTTCTTGGATGGTTCTTTCTTCTCAGGTCCTTCCTTTCTCTTCAACCCCTTGGAATGAGAAGTATTCTCACTCACACTTGCTTCTCCTTCTTCTGTTCTTGCTTCTAGGGTGAATGTCATGGCTATATTTTGCTCCTTCAATTTTTGATGCTGGACGTCCACCTATCTGCAAGTGCAATTCAAAACTGGGTCCATCAATGCTCTCAAGTCTACAACTTCTTGCTCATTCCAATCTATCTTCACTTCTTTATCTTCCTTCTCATAGGATGATTGGAGATATCTACCACTATCTTGTGCTTGATCGGCTACTCTATAAACTTTACATTTCCTGATAAGATCCAAGGGTAATCTAGAATGCATCTTTCTTTTCACCTCCACATCATCCTGAACATTCATCCAGAAGTCCTCTACTTGAAACTCATGTCTGTACTTCTTCCCAACTGTCTCTTCCATATGACCATGAGGATCAAAATTCTCTCTTGAGGCAAAGGATGTGAATGAATACAAAGATAGTTCCTTTTCTGCATCTTCAGCTGCTTGAGAATTAGGACACACTTCAATTGAATTTCCCAGTAAAATAGGTACGGGGATACCATTTCCATGCTTATGTCTTGATGCTTTAGCACAAGCTGCCAATTGTCTAGTCACTTCAAGTAGTATTATTCTATCTGTAGGATACCTTGGCAACATATAGGGAGGTGAAGGACATCCATGGACCCTAATGTAGGTGAATTTAGGAAATTGAATGAACCATGCACCATGTTTCTTCACAAACTCCTGTGCTTCTGGAGATAGTTGTTGGTGAATCCCTCCTTGCAACGTCCCAGTGATATACATTGTGAAGGTGTCATTGACTAGCTTGTAGTAATTCTTAGCCGGATGATGCAATTGAGCATAAGAGTCACATGCTCTTATCTCTCTTGTCCCTCTCCCAACAACTCCTCTGTGGTAGCCCTGCATACTCAAAACTTCCGACTAAAGAATATATATCATATGAACTCATGTGGAATGACTTAGTAGGGACTAGCCTCCTCAACTTAACATCTAGGTTGTTGCTAATAATTCGGGCCCAATTGAACATTCCTTTTACTTGGACGATCACTTGAATAAAGAAGAACATCCATTTGTCGAAGAAGAAGGCCTGAGAGGCACCTATAACCCGAGTGAGCATGGTTATCAAATCTCTGAATTCCTCTTAGAAATCAATTCTGTGTGGCGTATTAGGTATCTTGTTCAAGCGAAGCCTACTCTTGAGTAACCAATTCTTATTGATGAAGTTTGGACAGGTATCAGGATCATCTTCGTAGATAGACCTAGCTCCTTCTAAGCTCTTGTAGATCATATCTCTCGGTTCTGGGAGATGAAAAGCTTCACTTTATAGCTTCTTCTAAAAGATAGGTTGAGACAGTTCCATCCTCGGCTATGATTGTCGTTGAATGTGAATCATAGTGCCTGGCACATTCGATCATCAGCTCATGAGATTTGACTATGGGAGGGAAGCCTGTGGCCTTGATGATGCCACTCTCAATTATCTTCTTGGCTATGGGTGATGGCTTGCCGATGTAGGGTGCTTCTCGAAACTTCTTCACATTGAAGCTCCCTAAGTCGGTGTCGCCAATACTGGTCCATTTGGACACGATCCTTGTCTCCAAATTGTCATTCTTTTGATCTTCTTTAATGAGAGCCTGTCGGGTAGCGGATCCACTCGCCTTGGGGGTCGCCATTTGCTACCTACAAAAAAGAGGCTTAAGTTAGGTTTAAGTGTAGAACTTTAGCTAGGTGACTTGAGATTCCTTAAAAATTGAAATGATAAAACCTTAAAAATTAAGAATTTTCAAACTTGTCATCACCTAGAAATTTAACTAGATATTGAAGACCTAACCTTAAGAAGATGGATGCAGAAACTTGAATCAGATCTTCAATACCTTGTCAAAAAAAATCAGATTGTGCACCTTACCTTTGATTTTTAATTATCAACTTGAGAAGTTGGATAAAAAATGGAGATTGCTGCTGGATTCGCCTTTCTTCCAAGTGGTATTCAGAGGGTTTCAAAAGTCTTTGATCTGCACTTCAGGTTCGCCTTTGTAGATTCAGTCCTTAACCAGCATTTATGGATCAGAAATTCACCTTCTTATTGCAATCTGCTCTTCCACTTCTGCTCCTCAAATTCGCTTAGGAAGAAATACAAATGAATGATTAATGTTTGCCAAACTTACTTACCTTTATATGGCGATTTCCTTATTTTCTCAAGAGGCCGACCTCTTAGATAAACAAATAAAATTAAAAATTCATCCTTAAGGTGGCCGACCTAGCAATAAGGCTTAAAAACAAATATAATTGGGCGGCAAAGAGTGAATTTTTGAATTTTAAGGCCTAAAAAAATCAATTTAACACATTTGACAAGTGTTTAATTAAGGCAGATTTGCATTATTTATCCAAATGAGGTCTGATTAGCAATTTATGAGAGGGAAAATGTGTCTTGAATGTGGCTTTATTTGTGAATCTCTTTAAGAGGCATAGGCAAGCTTAGGAGATATTGATGTTTCTTTAATGTTTGCCACTTTTCTCCATTTTTTATTATTTCACCATCTTGATCCTTGACCTCTAATGTTCTTGCCATTATGAGCTTTGCCTTCAATCAAGGTGAAAATGGGGATTTCTAAGGACTTCGCCCTGGACCCTTTGGAAGGGTCAGGAGCGATTTCTATGATTAGGCCCAAATTGCATCACTTCTTCACTCCAAATTGCTCCCCAAGGTAAGCATGTGCTAGTCTTAGTTCTTCCAAAGCCTAGGGATTCATTTTTTAGCCTCCTTTATGAGTGAATTATGTGATCTTGAGAATTTTGCTCTGGACCCTTTGGAAGGGTCAGGAGTGAAATTCATTCCTTAGCTCAAAATCCTTACTTCTTGAACTCATAACCTATTCAAATACATGCCTATGGCAATCTTTAAGTCCAATTCACCTTCATCAACGTTTGGCTTAACACAAATTTGAAAAAAAAAAGGATATTTTGAGAATTTCGTTTTGGACCCTTTGGAAGGGTCAGGAGCGAAATTCAAGTTTTAGACTTGATCTTTCATTTCCTGCACTTCAATTCATCTTGCAAGGCAAAAGTACATCACTCCACCTTCAATCATGCCATAGGAATCAATGTTTTGGCTTCACACAAGGAAAAAATAGGTGATTTGAGGAATTTCGCTCTAGACCCTTTGGAAGGGTCAGGAGCGAAATTCATTCTTTTCTTGTTTTCTCTTACTTAGCTCCATTCTTCTCACTTTGTTCTACCTTGACTCTTACCTTTTGGATCCCTCTCTTACAAAGACAACACTTACTTGACCTTAAAATGACTTGAAAGGAGAATTTCGCTAAAAATCATGGCCAGAGACAGGACCTATTTAGGATTTCCCTTTGGACCCTTTGGAAGGGTCAGGAGCGAAATCTTTGTCCTAGCTCAAAATCTTCATTTTTGGTGGCCATAATCCATTCAAGGGCATGCCTAGGGGTATCTTCAAATTTATTTCACCTTGATCAAGGTTTGTCTTGACACAAAAGTTGGAAGAAAGAATAGGTTTTGGGATTTTCGCTCTGGACCCTTTGGAAGGGTCATGAGCGAAATCCATGTTCTTGAGCTCATTTCTTCATTTTTCCACATTAATTCACCTCAAAAGGGCAAGGACATATTACTCCATTCCTACCTAGGCCATAAAAACCAAGAACTTGACTTGTTTTGAAGGGGAAATAAGTGTTCTTAAGAATTTCGCTCTGGACCCTTTGTAAGGGTCAGGAGCGAAATTCTAGTTTTTGCTCAATTCCTTCACATTTGGTGATCATTAGCAACTCAAAGCCATGCTTGAGGACATCTCCAATCTTAATTCACCCTGACCCACACTTGGCTTGGCACAAAATTGAAAGAAAAGGGAGGTTTTGGGGAATTTCGCTCTGGACCTTTTGGAAGGGTTAGGAGCGAAATCCACATTCTAGGCTTGACTCTTCATTTATTCAACTATAATCTTCCTTGCAAGGCAAAAATACACCACTCCACTTGCATCCACGCCATAGGAATCAATGTTTTGGCTTCACACAAGGAGAAAATAGGTGATTTGAGGAATTTCGCTCTGGACCCTTTGGAAGGGTCAGGAGCGAAATTTCTATTTTAGGCTAAAATCCTTCATTCCTTCACTTTTAGTCACTCATTAAGGCAAAAACATGTCAATCCACTTTCCACCATGCCTTAGAAACTAAGAACTTGGTCTAAACAAGGAAGAAAATGAGGTCTATGGGGATTTTCGCTCTGGACCCTTTGGAAGGGTTAGGAGCGAAATCCATTCCTTGGTTGGTTTCACATTTCCTTCATCTAATCCTCCTTCAAGCTTGATCAAATTCAAGCTCCTTTCGCCATATTTAAGTGAATCCACCATCAAATTAGCTCAAAACAAGGTCCTCCTAGTGCTTAAGGCAAAAAAGAAGGTCAAATTGAGGATTTCGCTCTGGACCCTTTGGAAGGGTCAGGAGCGAAATTCTCCTTCTAGGTTGATTTTCACCACTTCATCGCCTCAAACCTCCTCTCAAAGGCAAATATGCATCAAAGTCTTCCCATTACGCCTTAGAAGTTAACAAACTTGGTCATATCAAATAAATTCAAACCAAAAACAACTTAACCAATTTAATGCTTAATATCGGTAAACCAGTTTAATATGCTGGTAGACAGTTTTAACAGTTAATTGCTATACCGGTAAGGATTAGTGCATGAAACATAAAGACAAAGTCATCCACAACACAACACCAATATTTGTACGTGGAAACCCTGTAAGGGGAAAAACCACGGTGGGAAACCTTACCCACAATCAGATGATACTACTGCAGATAGTAAGTGTACATAAATGGGTTTGCACATTCAGAAAGGCCAAGCGCCTAGAGCTCACTGCTCAATCACAAATGGGAGTCACACTGACTACAGTTGGATGGTTAAATCCAATAAGAATGTACTGCACAAAATAGCATCTTCATATGGTGGATTCAGTACCGGTGTAGTTCTGTTTGTCTTCACAAAAAACCCTCCTTCAATATCCGATTGAACATGTCGGCTTAATGCATTTACAACAATAATTAATCATCTCCATAGCGTGCTGTGCTGATTTGGAAAAGATAAACCTACCGGTGTAACCCTGGACCTATTTGCCGGTAACAGCAAATATGCAAATATGATTATACCAATAAACAAAACTCTAGGACAAGATGTCCAAATGATGTCTTCGTCATTACCAAGTGTTTTCCATATCATTCCAAGTGCCGGTGATCATTATATCTTGCCGGTGTACCAGATACCGGTGACTGTGCATGAGTCACTTGCTTGCCGGTGAATGTTGCTGATTCTTCAAAGTGCCAAAGTTGATAAGCGTTTAGTAGGTGTTGACATCAATGACAAAACCATACCAAAATACCAACAATGGCAACCCGGTCATTGCATGAAGAATTAATGGAGCATCTTTCGCATGCAGCCGTCACATTTATGGCATTATGGCAGATTCCTTCTGCATGCAACCGTCACGTTCAATAGATGATGGTGCATTTATGACATCATGGGCGATTTTTGCATGAGGGTACATTCATTGCATAGTGAGCACTTTTTGAATGTAATGGTTATTTAATGCTTTATAGGTGCCATTTTTGGCAGGATTGTAATTAATTGTATATGGGCTTTATGGGGTATTTATTGCTGATTCCCACCTTGTTGTATCTTGAGTGGGGAATCTTCTTGGGTGAAACCCTAATTAGGGTTTTGTTGTGACGTTTTCACACATCGCCCCATTGCAAATGGGGACCCTTGCTTTTTTTTTGCTTTTTAGGGTTTGTTTTTGGGTCTTTTAGGGTTTTGTTAGTTAGCCTTTGCATTTTGAGTGTTGTTGGGGAGATCAATAGGATAGCAAGTCCGGCTTGAGTGATGTCCTGATCCTGAAATTTGGCTAAGTCTGAAAGTCCTGATCCTGAAATTTGGCTAAGTCTGGAAAGTCCTGATCCTGAAATTTGACTAAGTCTGGAAACTGAAAAACCTCCAAAAACTAGATTTTGCAATATAACTCCTGGAGGTCTGAAACCACTCTCAAACATCCTGAAAGTATATATGGAATATAACTTAAAGTATAAATGTCACTTATACTTAAATGTTATATTCCATAAAAATTATCCTGATAGAGAGTTCAAAAAGTCAAATTTCGCTCTTGTCCTTCACTGAGGATCCAGAGCGAATTTCGCTCCTGTCCCTCTCCAAGGGACCAAGGCAAAGCGCTCCTGTCCCTCACCAAGGGTCCAGGGCGAAAAGGCTTATTTGAGTCATTCCTGACCTTGTTTGGTCAAATTGGAACATCAAAGGCATGGTGAAGGACGAAATGAGCATGATAGAGCATCCAGACTTGACAATGAAATGATGAAGTTTTTTGCCTAGAAGGTCAAATTCGCTCCTGTCCCTCACTGAAGGACCAGAGCGCTTTTCTTTATATGCACAATTTTAGACCTTTTTTGGACATTAACTTTTATTCATAGCATGAAGCAAGATGATATCTTCCTTAGCCAAGACATTTCATGGTGAAAAGTGAGGCATTTTGGCCTAGAAGACCAAATTTGCTCCTGTCCCTCATTGAAGGACCGGAGCTTGAACTCCAAATTTGCATTATCCTCACAAGATTTAAGTGATTTCGCGATTTGAGGAGGACAAGGGTAGTATGTTTTGCTCGTTGAATATAACTTGAATGAGTCACAATGGAGAAAATCAACTCGAATTGCAGTAGGCGCTCCTGTCCCTCACCCAGGGACCAGAGCTATTTTCAAAGGAAGCTCCTGTCCCTCTCCAAGGGACTAGAGCGATTTTCCCTCAAGACAAGTTTCTGGCCAAGGAAAAGCAAGTGTTTCATTTGAGATGAGTAAAGAAAGGCATAATCACTCCATTGAAGATAATTTTGAAAGATTGCAAAACACAAGTGAGCTCATGATGGCCAAGGCGCTCCTGTCCCTCACCCAGGGACCAGGGCGAAAAACACATTATCAAGTCTTTACCTCCAAATTTGGATGAACCCAGGCCAAGGCACAAGATGGCGATGATATTTAAAGCGCTACAAGGAAGGACGAAGTTGCAAAGACCACAAGACTTGATAAAAATGGCTAAGGCGCTCTTGTCCTTCACTCAAGGACCAAGGCGATTTTCATAGAATCAACCATTCCCTTCCAAAACCACGTCAAGGCAAGGATATGCAAAAGTCAAAAATGTCTTTCGAAGGACGATGAACAAGGAACCAACCCTAAAAATCGACTATCTTAAGCACAAATGCAAAATTCGCTCCTGTCCTTCACTGGAGGACCAGGGCGAAAACCTTGAGAGGAACTCATTTTGCCTTGAGAAAGCAAGCAAAACATGCATAGAACGAGAGATGATGATCATTGCCTACCTCACATCATGAATTTGGCGATTTGGAAAATGAAGTCCAAAGATAAATGGTAGGGCGCTCCTGTCCCTCACCAAGGGACCAGAGCGAAAATCTCTAGAACATCAATTTTGCCTTGCAAAAAACGAGTTGAACATGCACTGAAGGGACGAAAGGGATCATTGCTAGCCCCACAACGTGAATTGGCAATTAAAAAACGAAGGATTGAGGACAAAAGTGAAAAGGCGCTCCTGTCCCTCTCCAAGGGACCAGAGCGAAGTTATTGGCATTCACTATTTTCTACTTGGGCGTTAATATCCTCCAAATCGCATAAAATGCCAAAATCATCAACTTCGAAATATTTGAAAAAATTAATTAAATTGGCATTTAATAAATTAATTTTGGGCCTCAAAAAATCGAATTTCTATTATAAAGGCATTTAAAATTAATTTTTGCGAAATAAAAAATTAAAAGTTGAGCGCACAAGGCATTATTTTATCTTTATTTATCAAGTCGGCCTTCTTCTTAGTGTTTTTTATATTTTATTTTTTGGCTTATTTTGTCAAGTCGGCCTATGGGAAATGAAATGGTGAGCGCTCTATATATTTGGGGTGTGTTTTTTCATTATCCAAATCATTCACTCATTATTTCAAAGTGCGATTTGGAGAGCAAAGAAGTGCGAAAGCTGGCCTATTTGGAGCGAATTTTCCTTAAGTGTTGAAGACTTAAGGTGGTGGAGTTGATGCTTGTGAAGACATTTGAAGGCGAATTTCCAGATTTTTGAAGAGGCTAGTGGAGTTTATTCTTTTTCAAACTAGAGGAGGCGTACTTCATCCAAGGAAGGACTATAAATCTTGCCCAACAAAATCCGGTCCTCTTCCTTCATTTTTCAAGGTTTTGTACTAAAATACTCAAAGGGAAGGTATGAAGAATCATTTTTTGAAGTTCTTATTCAAGACTTATTATGATCCCATTGCAATTTTGTAAAGTCTAAGTCTTGAAGATCCAAATTCCATTCATTATTAATTTGAAAATGTGTAGTTCTTGATTTATCATGACTTTTTCAAATTAATATCTTAAGTTTTACCGTTGTAAGGCCTTAAATTTCATGCTTTGAGGTTTGATGCTCAAAAGACTAACTTTAATATTTTGTGTAGGCATCAAATGGAGATCTCGGAGTTGTAAAATCAAGCCAGATCAAGGACGGTCTCCTCCAAGGACGATCAAGCAAGGACAAGGGCGACCTCCTCCAGCCTAGCATCGACAAGGACGGCCTTCTTTGGACTAACATCATCAAGGGCGACTTCTCCAATCCAGTATTCCAAGGCGAGGTACATCAATCATCTTACACATCAGGGACACAAGAAGTTAGAACAAGGGTTCGTTGAAGAAGTAGATAGTTCCAGATGAATTAATTAAAGCTAGCTTCTCAACAACATCAAGTTGAATATTTACCAAGTTACAAGTGTCAGACGAGGTGGCATCCTAGTCATCACTTCTCCAGTCAGTGTGGTCAACCTTAGCATTTCTAGATTCAATGTACCTAACTCATGGAAGGTGGCACAAACTTCGATGTACCTACCCTAGCTATCCATTGGTGGAATTTTCCAGAGAAGACATGCGTCCAAGCAATACAATTTTATCATTGGTCAAGCATTAAATGTTATGTAATGGTTGTAACAAACCCTAATTAGGGTTTTCATTGTTGAATCTTGGCCATTGATCTCGAATTGATCTAAGCCATCGAATTGTATTGAGGGCACTATATAAGCCCTGGCATTTCATTTTGTAAAGGCAATAGTTAGGAATAGTTGGAAGCAGTTAGAAGATAGAGAGAGAATAGCAATTAGAGTAGAGTAGAGAGAGAAGGCAAAGATTGATGCCAAGATGTTGTTGTAAAAGACTTGTAACTTCATTGAAGAAATGGTGAAATTTATGGGTCGATTCGACAATTTGCATGGTCTTTATACTTCTCATATTTGATTTCATGTTATTAGATGAGTGGAAGAAATGTGCTTGATTGATGGTGGAATTCGTACATCCATACTACTAGCAGTTTGTTGATTGCAGACTTGCCTTGCGTAGTCAACTAGAATCGTTCAGCTTAAGCCTAATTTCAATTATCGCTTCTTCATTGATATGCATCAAACTTGATGGTGTCTATGTCTGCAGTGATGATTTGAATATCATAAAGCTTTCCTTCGAAGATCGCACTAACCTTGTGGAGATGGTCCTGGGATGTCAAAACAAGACTTAGTTAGAATTCCATCAAAGATCATTCATTGCTCTTACATTCTTACTGTTAGGATTAGATCCTTTCCTCGCCCTCATCTTTTTTCCTTTTTTCAAATCTAAGCTAGTAAGAGCCTGTGTTCCAGCAATATTCAAAGTAGATCAGACGTTCAATCATCAAATGTAAGTCCCCTTGTGATTCCAGCAAATCACATCATACCACAGAGAGCTTATCCACACGTAGAGACCCTACATACAAGAACCTTGAAGTCATCCCGATTGATCCTTTTCGCGACATCTTCAGCATTTAGAGGCTTTACTCAAGAGAGGATAAGGTACCCTTAGGTATTTTATTCTGTGTTTGATAGTGTACAAAATACACGTCAACAGGTTTGCATGTGTAATCATGGCCTGAGGCCTATATAAAGGGGTGACCCCCCCTCATTTGTAAGGGAGGAGAGATTATTATTTGAGATTGTTGCATCAGGACTGTTGAAGTAGCCAACTTAATACATTGTTCGATTTTGATGGTGTATTCTTGTTCTATTTTAGCAATCTGCATGGTCTTGCTCTTTTTAGTTAGATTAGATTTGCTTACATGTTGTTAGGAGAACCGGATTTGATAGGATTACTTGTTGCAAAATTTGAGCTCATACTTTTGGTGTGCAGCTGATTGTTGCATACCGTGCAAAGTTAGCCTGAGCCTTTTTGTTATGTGTGTACACTTAACTTTGATCATCAGTAAAGATTGTTCGCTTCAATGGTCCACATTGGTGATCTGAAAAACCTCTACACACCCTTTGAAGATTGCACCACCTTTGCGTAGTTGTGCTCTGCTGGTGAAGCGAAGCATGGTTTGATTGTACATGAGTGATCCCGTCTCCTGTTCTTAGGATTAGATTAGCTTTAGCATTGTTCTCTCTACCCTACTCTCATTTACTTTTTGCATAGTTCGAAAATCAAAAAATCCAAAATTAGGGCTTTCATTGCAAATCATCCATATAGAAATCCTCGAGCTTACATGAGTTTATTATCTTCTTCAATTGAACACACGTAAGGCCCCTTGGGTTAACAGCAAACCCATCAATCAACTGAGTCACGTCCACGCACTGGAGGAACCTTGGAATTAGCCGTTTGGACTTTTGTGCAATCTTAGCATACGGACTAATTTTGATCAAGAGAGGGTAAGGCGACCGTTAATAACTTTATTCTGTGTTCGACGTAGTCATAAAAAACACATCAACAAGTTGGAACTTGTTCTGGCTGTTCGCTTTTTAACTTCTAATCAAGTTAAGCAGCAGCTGTGGGCATAGCTTTTGAATCTTTGTTTTCTGCTTTTTTGTCAAAGCTTACATGCATGCCGGGTGCAGTTCAGAGATATTATAAATTAAAAGTTGATGTTATAGGTGATAATGATAGCAGTAACTGTGTTGTAAGTAGCTTTTGAATTTTTTTATTTCTTGGTAGGTTTGTATCATTTGAGTTGTTGCAAGGATACCATGATGAGTATACTGTCTTGTATTTGTGATCTTTCCAAGGAAACCTTATTTGTACACACATACACTCTCTCTCTCCCTCTCTCACACACACACACCCACACACACACACACACACACATACACAAACGCACACTTTCACATGAACATACACACAGTTGAAGGGTTATTTAACCAGGAAAATGGACTTAAGGACTGATCAAGTTAAACTAAAAAACAACAGTAAGCGGACAACTTAGACCCCCAACTTGAAAATTGGATGAGTGCGAGGTTGGAGAAATGAGGACTAAGGATTATCTGGATGAAAGTTGGAAACAACTTTATGATTAATTCTCTGGTATTTAGAGAAAAAATCTGGATTGGAATAAAATATAATTACCATAGACAATGACCCTTTAACAGAATATAATGATCAAATTAGCATACTATTTCAATAACATTTTTGAGTAACATTTAGGTTTATGGGTTGTGCCAGGAAGCAACCGAATGTGAGAGGGTATAAAGTTTTAAATGAACTATTATTTCCAAAGTACTGCATGTAAAGGAGCTGCAAATGGCTAGAAAAGATGAAAATTTTACCTTTGTGAGCCAGCTTTGCACAAGCGTGGGCAGAAGGACATATATGCAGCAACTTAAGTAAACCTTGCAAAATAGTAGAATATAGCCCAGTATGGGGAATGAACTGAAAGGCCTTTGATAAGAACCTTCTATTTAGACTGGATAATTTGGAAGATGGTGGCTATAGTCTATTCTAATTTCTGACTGGAATAAACTTATAAAGTCACTTAAAATTTTTATCCTTCATCAAATAATCATTCCTTGGGCAAAGTAGGAGGCTTCTGCAACCATATGTAATGCTTACATCTACAGCTTAAGCTACTTCTATGAAACTCTTTGACTGGGTGATTACCCTTGTGTCTGGTGCTGGAATGCCTTTGGAATTTCCATCAAACAGTTTTTAATTCAGTTGTGAAAGTACCAAGAGATTTCCAGTGTGGGAAACTCATACACTAGCATTCGTCATTACTAATTAATCACTTCCTGATTTGCAGTGATCTTCTACAGGGACTTTTCATAACTGTGTTTGTCGCTTAACATATGGGTGCGACTTTCAGCTTCCATTTTTTATTCTCTGATTGTGTATTGAGGCATTTATCCTCAGTTTGGTTTGTTTTATCATAATGGTTGGCAAATACTAACAATCTGTTTTCTATAACGGCTTTTGGTCCTATTATGTATCCTTGTTAGTGCAATGCTTCAACGACATGGTGCTTATCCTTTTACAAGTTACATTGCCACTATTTCAGATAAGTTGTAAACATCCTAAGACAGATTTCAAGAATCTCAGTGTAATATCTTGGATGGAATATTTTAAATTTATATTATTTGATTTACATATAATTATCAACACAAAATTACTGATTATACCATTCTGTTGGGGTTGAATCTACGTCTCTAAATTACTAGATTCTGAAATAAATTTGCGCCAGTCACTGAAAATATCTTTGGAATATTATGAGACAATTATGAGGTCCACCATGAAACCTTCAACTTGTTTAGATTCTTAAACAAATTGTGAAATGCAGATTTGAATTATAACTCTCCCACAATTGGAAGCACTAAGTAGGTGATGAAATGTTGCATCTGAATATAAATATCCCTTGTAACCCTTGCCCATATTAGAAGGCACAAGTCTGGACCAATGATGGAATCGCCACAATGATCTATGTCCTGGCTGTGACAGTGATTTTATAGGTGCCACAACTGGAAGCTCTAGGAAGGTGATGCAACGTTGCACCTGAATATAAATATCCCTCATAACTCTTGCTCATATTGGAAGTGCAAGTCTGGACCAATAATAAAATTGCCACAAGGATCAATGTTAATGATCAATGCCCTGGCTGTGACAGCGATTTCAAAGGGCTGCACAGTATAATCCAGACTCAGATTGTTATTATGATTGCGGTACAAAAGCTGCATATACCATATGGATCCCGTGTCCATCTGAATTATGCTCCAAGTACAAGTGCTACCCTGGAAATAATGATGTAATTTATTTATGTGGAACCTAGTGACTATTTGTATGAAACCTTTTTCACTGCAGCACCTATGATATAATGTATCAGTAGCAACCAAGGATCACATGGAAACCATTATCATGTTCTAATGGTAGTGATTTATATGGCGGATGGTATTCAGCTGTTAGCGCACTTGTTGTAAACTTTTATGCAGATCACAGCCATAGACTTGATAAATTTCTGCCCAAAAAGAATGCAGAACTACTCTGCCAGTCACATTGCCCATTCAGCACAAGTGTAATATTAATATCAATTTGAAATTTCAACGGTTTATCCCAATGGTGATTCTTATATGAAATCACTCCAAGGAATTGTGGATTTTCATCCTCCAATTCCAGACCTAGAGGGTTTTATCCTCAGTTTGATTGAACTAAAGTTCAATGCTCTAAGGAGTAGAAACCAGAAAATAGAATGGTCTATCAATATGCCTCCTCTCTTTGCTTGGCCTCTCTAAAACAAAATTTTCCTCCAAAAGTTAACTCTTCAAATTTCTTTAAGGACCCTTGATTAATATTTGGGAGGAATTATTTCAAAATAAAGTTTTATTATAAGACCTTATTTTATATTTTTTTACATTGGGGCTCGCTTTATTATAATTTTAATTCCATTTACTTAGTGCAAAATTCCGAAAATCACTGAAAATGTATGATGGGCGTTTTGGATTTCAACTTGGCTTGATTTTGAAAAAAAGGACATTAGCCTCGGGCATCATGGGCTGTGTGCTGATCTGCCTAAATTTGAAAAGTCCATAAATAATACAAAGCCCTTTCATTTATGCATAAAGTTAAATGAAGTTCATCAGTTTGTTTTATGAGACTTCCATATAGATAAGCTGGGTGACAAGGAAGAGCTGCATGCATTGTGGAGGTGTGCTAGCAAGTGATCCTAATTATGTTTGCAAAAAGGATCTTCCCAATGTCTGGGGCATTTGGTGTTATTTTTGTCAACAATATGGGAATTCCACAATAGTTGGATTGGAGTCTGGACTATGTTTGTAGATCAAGGGAATTGGTGATTGGCTTGTTAAATTGCTTCTGGTAGCTCCTCTCATAAATTGTCAATCCGCTGTATTTTCTACTTTTTTTGGGGTGACAATCACATTGGTTGCCAATTTGTCTTGACAAATCCTAGATTTTAAAAGTGGTCATGATGCTCAAGCATCTCCAACTGGTGCCTCACTAGAATATTCCTTGTTGGGCTTCTAGTAATTGTAGAGGACTTGCTGGCAGCAGAATTGGCTTGCTAGATCTCCAAATCTTCTTGGCTGTAGTGGTTCTCAAAGACTCAGACCTTGAGATGGCCAATCTTGCTGCCATAAAGCTTCCATTACAAAAGACTTCTGAATTGAGCCTTCAAACTTTCAAGGTTGGACATGGTTACAACATCTGTCCATGTGTTCGAGTTATAGGATGGATAGATGGAAACGAAAATCCTGTTGGCGGCATTATTGTACACGGGAATAAGATTAGTTAATTATGTGTAATTGTTTTGGTTAGTTGGCAACCGAGGGGTGGTAGTTGCGGTGCGACGGTTGGCGCTCGCACCCCCTCGGTACCCTTTTATACTTCGGAATGTAACTTGTAACATACACTTATTATAAATAAAACATCTGATATACTTTGTCTGATATTTACGACATTATTCTGCATTATGTTCTTTATGCCTTAAGTTATTCACCCGAGAGGGCAAACATTTGGTGCCGTTGCCTAGACGTACTCGGGAACGAAAGACACAGATGGTGCATAGACACAATGGGCCTACCCGTTGGTGAAATAAACCCAGAGGCCGACGACGCGCGAACAGAACTTTACACAGGAGAAGACACGGCAACGCGAGAATTTTCAATTTTGCTCCAGGTAGCCATTCAGACCTACGTCCGACGAGAGGCAGCGGGGGCAAAAATCCCACCAAGTGCCGTGTGGACAGCGCTGGAGGTTAGCCCGACAGTAAACCGGTTGATGAACCACCTCCCTCGGTTGCTTGCACAGGCATTGCTGGCACAACAGGCCCGCCTGGAGGAGATTGCCCAGGAAGAGCGACGACAACAAATCCTACAACGCTACGAAGAGAACAGCCGACGGGAAACAAAACGAGATGGCACCAGGCCAGGAGGGAATTGAACCTTGAACTTCTTATTTTCAAATAAAAGTGTCATTGACACGAGTTGTATTTGAGCAGATGAATTAATAAAGACATGTTTTGATTTATGTATTGTGAGTTATGGGAATGTGCGACAATTAATGCCAAACCTATTGAATAAAGATAGAAATAAAAAACCAGAAACGAACGAGTGGGAGGCTGTGCAGAGGGCCTTGATTCTGGAGCAGCAAGTAGAACATAGACGGAGGCTGAGGCAACTTGCCGAAGGACAACCTGTCGAAGGGGGGCCCAAGGGGAACCAAGGAGGTGTCACGGAGGGTGCAGAGGCCGACGGAAATTTCTATGCGTCGCCAGATCATCGTAGGACGCGGAGCCACGAAGAGTTTATGGAAGAAACAAGGTTACGGCGAAATCTAGTCGAGGAGACTCGGGATCAGTTTAGAAACTTATCCCTTACGCCACGAAGTGAAGATCACCAACGAGAAGCAGGAGTGGGCGCGTGTGAGAGCGAAGGGGAGGGCAACCGTACGGGTGTAGGTGCCACACACGACAGGCAAAACACCATACCTCCAGTTGTCCACGCAGGACACACCACCAACACCACCGGAGGAAGCAGCGCAGGGCCACAGACACAGACACAACCGCCCCCAGGAAGACGACCAGGGATGGCGAGTAAACAAAAATTGCCAAAGTTCACAGGGGACGGCAAGGAAGACCCCTTACGACACTGCCGTACATGTGAAACCATTTGGTTTGCCAACGGAGTGACAGACCAGAATGACTGGGTACAACAGTTCCCAGCCACGTTACGTGGAGTTGCCATAGATTGGTACTCCGATGTAGATAAGCAAAAAGTGGCCACGTGGGCCAACCTACAGAAGGAATTCATGGAGGAGTTTCGGTTGCTCCGTGATGACAACGAAATTGTAACAGAGATATACAGTACCAAACAAGGTACCAAGGAGACAGTACGGGCATACAGTAGGAGACTGAAGGAATTGTTGGGTAAAATGGAAAGCCAACCGGCTAAGGGCTTGAAAAAACGATGGTTTGTTGAAGGATTGAAATCCTCCCTACGGAAAAAAATGAAAATTGTACCCCCGACGTCATATGACGACGCCTATAATAGGGCGATGGACCTAGAGAGCGAATACAAAACATCAAGGAAGAAGAAAAGTAATAAATATTCATCTGACGATGATGAAGATTCTGACGGGGAAAGCAGCAGTGGTGGCGAATCGAGTAAAAAGGTGCACGCTCTCCAAAAGGACATGGAACGAATGTTGAAAGAATTCAAAGCCATGAAAGGGAGTACAAGTAAGACGGAAGAAAATGACGTGTGGTGTACCGACTGTACGAGTGACGGACACACCAAGGGGTCCTGCCCCAAGAAGGCTTTCTGAGACATTTTTCAGATTGCGGGACATTTGACAAAGGAATGTCCCTACAATATGAAAACTAGGAACCAACAAGTTCTCTTCACACAAGAGCAGCCGGTCGTCGGAACTTCGCAAACCGCCAACAATAATGCATCATCTGGCGGATACCGGAACAACCGGGGAGGGGGGAGGACCAATAATAATAATAGGAGCCGAATCCAATATGATGCAAAGGGACGGCCAATGATCCAGTGTCGAGCCTACAATCAATGGGGCCACTTTGCGAGAGAATGCACCTCAGAAGAAACTCCACAAAAACTATGCAAATGGTGTGGGCCTGGAGAAAACGATGATGGAACTTGCCCAAAGTCTGGAGTGAACCTGCTCAACATCGACATGACGAAGGAACGGGTATTGGCAATCACACGGTCACAGGCAAAGAAGGCCACATACTCGGACCCTCGCACGGAGAAGCAGTGGGCGCTGGAGGCCAAGGCTGAAGTGGCGAAGGAAATGTTGGCACAAAGGAGCACCTAGGAAGCGGTAAGTACTTCTTGATCTGAGGCGGAGGAAAATATCTTGAAGCAAATGCTACATATTGAAGTGCCGGTGAAAATGAAGGACCTCCTAGAAATGATGCCGCAATTATGTACAACACTCCTACGTACGGTCCAAGTAACCCCGCACAGTCAGGCTACCCGGAATACGGATGGTTCCGACAGAACACCTACAGACCCATTGGTCCTGACACTATACAGTGGCCGGCACCCGGCGGTGGTAGGGAATACTGGGCACCATTCTGACTGACACTATCGTCGACGGTGGGTCCGGAGTGAATGTGCTTCCGGAAGAAACTTGGAAGCAGCTTGGCAAACCGACACTATGGCCGTCAACCTTCAACTTACTAGGAGCGGATCAACATGGTATCAAACCCCTTGGAATGCTCATGGCGCAACAAGTGACCATCGGGACACAACCATTTGTCCTCAACTTCGTGGTGATTCCGCTAGCCAAGAAAGGATAGGACGCCATTCTGGGCAGAGGGTGGTTGGTGGCAGCTAGAGTGAATCACAACTGGAAGCGTAACACGTTGTCAATGGAGAAAGCCGGGAGAAAATTTATTATCGACCTGAAAACACAACTTGTGAGTGAAGAACTCACGTCAGAGTCGGAATTAGACGGCGAAGGTGGAGTTGACGGAGGAAAGTATGGAAGGGAACCGAACGAGGAAGGCGTTCTCGGAATCCAAGGATGTTCTGAGGATGAGACCGATTCCCTTAATGGGCTCTTCCACTGGCAAATGGAGGACTACGAGCTGCTGTATGGGTGTAACATGTTGCAGGTTGACGAGGATTGGGACGAGAACGAATTTCCACCAGCGTATGGGGAATACACCGAAGGGGATGCCCCGGTCAACGAAGTACCAGCACACAGGTTTGACATGACAAAACCAATCCGGTACGAAGAGTCCGTAAAACCGACAAACCTCGACACGGAAGCAGAGCCAAGAAACATCCTGGTTGGCGACGACTGGAACCCAGTCCTGAAAGCCGCCACGTTTAAAATGTTCATGGAATACAAGGATGTATTCGCTTGGACGTATAAGGACCTCAAAGAGGTGCCGCTAGAATTGTGCGTACACCAAATTTCACTCGTACCTGGGGTCGTACCTGTACGGAAGAGGCCATACAGAATGAATAAAAACTATGCAGCAAGAGTGAATGATGAAATTGAACGTATGCTCGAAGCCGGGATTATTTTTAAAGTGCAGACCAACGAGTGGGTATCACCCATAGTGATATCCCTTAAAAAGGAGGCGAACTAGATACGAATCTGCGTGGATTTCAGATGCCTTAACGCGGTCACCATAAAAGACCCGTTTCCAATACCATTTACGGATAGCATCTTGGAGGAAGTGGCCGGTCATGAAATTTATTCATTCATGGATGGAGTTTCTGGGTATAACCAGATATCCATCGCCGAAGAAGACAAATTAAAAACCACCTTCATAGTGGAGGATGGCGTGTACGTGTATAATCGAATGCCGTTCGGATTATGCAACGCACCAGCGACCTTTCAACGGATAATCCTTCACATATTTGAAAAGATGTCAGTAGGGAACTTCAGGGCATTCCTGGACGATTGGTCCATCTACAGTAACCAAGATACACATTTGGCCGCACTTGGCGAATGCATGGAGAGATGCGGGCGAGCTCGCCTAGCACTCAACCCCCCAAAATGCAGATTCATGGTGCCTCAAGGGAAGCTGTTAGGACACAGTGTGTGTAAAGGCTGGACTCAAGATTGACCCAGACAAGATTCGGGTGATAGTGGAAATGGAGGCACCCACAGATGTCACGGGAGTCAAATCCTTCCTAGGACACATAGGGTATTACAGACGATTTATCAAAAATTTTGCTCGAGTATCCTGCCCTTTGGACACGCTGACAAGGAAAGGTGAACGGTATATATGGGGGATGGCTCAAGAGGAGGCCTTCCAAGAACTGAAGCCACGGTTGGTGGGTGCACCAATCCTAACATATCCTGACTGGGACAAAGAGTTCCACGTACACGTTGACGCATCCAACTTTGCCATAGGGGCCACATTGGCGCAGGTTGGCGACCACTGGCTAGATCACCCGGTCTACTTTGCAAGCAGACTCCTGTCGAAGGCAGAGAAAAATTATAGCACCACAGAAAGGGAAGCCCTCGGGATGGTGTACTCCGTCCAGAAATTTCGACATTACTTGCTTGCCACCCCGTTCACATTTTATGTGGACCACCAGGCTTTAATGTATCTGGTAAACAAGCCAATTATCCTAGGACGAATCAGCTGATGGCTGCTATTGCTGTAGGAATTTACATTCAACATTATAGTAAGACTTGGGAAGAGCCATGTGATAGCTGACCAGTTGTCGAGAATCCAGTCAGGAGAACCAACCGAAAGAGTGAATGAAGATTTTCCAGACGCTCACTTATTTCGCATTGCGGTTCTCCCCGCCTGGTACGCAAGCGTGGGGGAATATTTGTTGACATCACGGTTCCCGAGGGAGATGCCACCAGGAGAAAGAAGGAAACTGGTACTGAGGAGCAGGTCATTCCAACTCATTAATGGCCTATTGTATAAAATGGGGCCCGATCAGATCCTACGGCGATGCGTCCTAGAAGAGGAAAATTCTGGGCGTCCTAAGGGAAGCACATGAAGGGCCCGCAGGTGGACACATGGGGCCCGACACCACGGCGAGGAAAGTTCTGTTGGCAAGACTGTGGTGGCCGACACTACATAATGACGCCAGGGAGTGGGTAACAAGCTGTGATACATGCCAATGGGCCAGACGACCATTAAAAAGGGATTTTATGCCCCTCAACCCATTGAATGCCCAGGAACTGTTTGAGAGATGGGGATTGGATTTCGTCGGATCATTAAAACCAAGTAGAGCCCCACGATGCAGATACATTGTAGTGGCAATAGAATACTTGACCAAGTGGGTGGAGGCACTGGCCTTACCCGACAATTCGGCGGTCAATACAGCAAAATTCATCTATGAACACATCATTACACGGTACGGGATTCCAATCCAACTGACGAGTGACAGAGGAGGCCATTTTGTAAATCACATAATCCGATTGTTGACAACGGAGTTTAAAATCTTCCACTCCTTATCAAGCCCCTACTATCCACGGGCGAATAGGCAGGCCGAGGCGACCAATAAAATAATAATGTCGGTGATATATAAGTCTTGCGGAGTGGAGAAGGATGACTGGGAGGAGTGCCTATCGTCAGTACTCTGGGCATACCGAACAACTTACAAGGTAACTACTGGACAGACTCCCTTCCAGCTAATGTATGGACAAAAAGCCGTGGTGCCAGTTGAATTCATGGTGCCAAGTCTCTGGATCGCCATCGATAATCGACTTGGCGACATGGAAAGCCTGAGGGAGAGACTGTACGCTTTGAACAAATTGGACAAACGAAGGATGATGGCTTAGTGGGCAACAGAGACAGTCTAGCAAAGACGGAAGGTTTGGCACGACAAGCATCTCCGGCGATTGAAGTTTACTCCCGGATAGCTAGTGTTGAAATTCAACGGGAAGAATGAAATTAAACCTAGGAAATTCAAAGTCCGATGGTTAGGGCCCTTCCGGATATGCGAGGTCAATACGAATGGGGCGATTAAGTTGTGGACGCTGGACGGGAAGGAGATACCAGACGCCGTCAATGGGTCAAAATTAAAGGTCTATCAGGAACGGAGGGAACCGGGACCCTCCAATCAGTCAGTCCGCTAAAAATTGGATTAAAAAAAAAAGAAAAAAAGAAGAAGAAAGTGGCCACCGTACGGTGGGACCACCGAAGGTGGCACCACCGTGTGGTGGTCACACCAACAGTGGGGCCATCGGCGGTGGATGCCACCGAAGGTGGTCGCCCGCACACCGCTCCGCACAACATTAAAACCCCCGTGCACTAGCAAAATAAAAAGCAGCACAGTCCGCACACGCTGCACAGCCGAGCACCACGCGACACGCAAGGGAAGAAGAAGCACAGCCGCACACGCCGCACAACCCGACCACCACGCAACACGCAAAAGGGAAAAAGAGGCGAACGGGAAAAAAATAAAACCCCCGCAAACACCACGCAGCCACGCAAGAGGAGCAAACGAAAAAAAAAAAAAAAAAAAAAAAAACAAGGCGAAGGAAGGCAAGGGAAAAGAAAGCCATAGCAGTCACGCACGAAGACAGCCCAGCCGCACAGCAACAACCATACACAAAAGAAGAAGGCCGTTACAAAGGTGTATGATTTTTATTTTAACAGGCAATCAGTTATATAGCGATTAATGGATTCAGCAGGGAAAAGAAGTTGGAAAAAACAGCGGCACGCTTCTTCCAGTAGCAGCCAAAGGGATAGGGATAGCAATATCAGGGTTTTAGCGTCAGGCGTACGTGTTGCAGGCGGCACCATGGATGCTAGCGACCGACAAAAGCAAAAACAGAAGGCACCACAGGCTGCCATAAGTGCGAAAAACATAGTGACACCACAGAATATCACTTTTGAAGGCCTGAATGGATCGGAATGCCGGAAATGGTGGCAGGACACCCCCGACAATGACCTGGTGAAGCAAAACCTCCGTAAGGCACAAGTAGAGTGGGCTGTTCGGATGCCCGTGTTCCCTATCCGGGAGTATGAGGGTGCCCTACGCTTCATGGTGGACACCTTCGACAAGCACACATGCACCAACACGTTTGAATACCTCGAGAGGGATGTTACTATATCCTTCAAAGCAGGGGATTTCTTGAGGGTATTCGGCATTCCAGGCAGCCAGGGCAAGAAAATAGACTTGAAGGCCAAAAAGATGACGCGGGGGGAGGAGCAGCGGTGGATTAAATTAATCTCCCGGAACTTGACGACAACAGAGTTGGATAGCGTGGCTAGTGCCACGAAGGGTCGCGGAATCTGTAAGACTTTTGTTGCGGAGGGCCACTGGAGATGCATTATGGATGTCATCAAGAGCAGATTGACAGGGTCGGGTAGGGCGTCGGACATTGCCCTCCCTCAGATTATGCTGATGAATGGGTTGATGAATAGCATCGTGTATGATTGGGCCGCGTTACTGGTAGAGCGCATGTATGAGTTTTTGATGCTCCAGCATCGCACATTCTATATGCCTCACTGCGCTATAGGGTTGTTCTTGGAGGCCACGCGGGAAGCAGTGCCGGAGGACGAGTTGGAGGTACGGCCGCAGGGACCGTTGGCAGCAGGAGAGCCTCCAATACATTATTGGAGGCACTTGGACATTGGGCACTCTTTCGCGAAGCGGAAACGGGCGGTAGAGATGGCCTCGGCCTCAGGGGAGCCAGACAGCGGGAGGGGTTCCAGCAGCGCAGAGGATTCAGAGGCGGAAGATGAAGAGGACGATAGCAGCCAGGTGATGGAGGAGCCTGTACGAGTCTTGTTTGCCCCACCCCTGTTACCGATGGGCACGCCTGTGCCATCATCTGGAGTGGGCGGCACCTGTATTCCGGCCTTCGGGCAGAGCCATACGCCTGTTACACTTGGTCCCCTCCAGCACGAGCACCAGGGAGCATCACCAGGCCCAACCATGGCGGCACTTACCGAGGACATGGCAGAGTCAGGGATGGAGGAGTCGCTGCATCGGGTAGTGGTCGCTAAGGAGCAGGGGCTGACGGAGGTGGAGGTGGTGGATACCGAGCCTCAGGTGCGGTTGGACGTCGTGGGTAGCGACGCAGTAGTGACTGTTTCTGCTTCCTTGTTGGAGGAGCCGACGACAGCGAACCATCCCCCAGTCACGGAGATGCGTGCCGACCTCGAGGCTATGCAGAGCTGGCTCACACAGCGGTTTCAGATGACATTGGCACAACTGGAGGGAGTTGTTGTATTCTCACCGTGTCGAGAGACTACAGCAGAGGTAGTCGACTTGGATGACTCATCAGGGGAGGCACATGGACTCACGGTTGGGAACGAGGCAGGGGAGGTCGCCTTTGCTGGGCAAGCACCAAGAGATGATACACCTTCGGTGGCGGAGGAGGTACCTTCACAGCAGGATACAGTTGTGCCCGTTCCACCAGGGACTTCACAACCTTCGGCGCAGGCGGGGGAGGATATTGAGACCTATCTAGCTGACATGGCTGATATGGTGACGAGGGGTAGGCGGGTGGTGGCCGCTGCCCAGACGCAAGCATTGCAGCAGGTGGTGGTGGAGCTAGAGTAGGTCTTACAGTTTATGCGGGTGGGTTTCCTGACAGCCTTTGCTACTTGCTTTGAGTCTCAGGGGTGGCCGATTGCTAAGATAGAGGGGATGCTCCAGGCTTGGAGGCTGCGTCAGTCCGTTGTAGAGAGTCGGGTGACGGCAGTTGTTCGCGAGATCGAGCAGGTTTACCGGGATGCCTATTATACATTGAGGCATACACAGCAGGAGTCTCTGCCCCGCGAGGCTGCACGCGTTGCGTTGGAGAGAGATGTGGCTAGCCAGCAGGCCTCATGGGCAGCCGAGAGGGCGCAGTTGTTGGCACAGCTAGAGATGGCCCGCATAGAGACGGCTGAGACTCGGGCAGCTAAGGCCAAGGTAGAGACTCGTCTGGCGACCGAGCAGACTCGGTTGGTCTGCGTGA
This sequence comes from Cryptomeria japonica, assembly GCF_030272615.1. Classification (NCBI taxonomy): domain Eukaryota; kingdom Viridiplantae; phylum Streptophyta; class Pinopsida; order Cupressales; family Cupressaceae; genus Cryptomeria; species Cryptomeria japonica. Next base: position 186,362,910 of record NC_081406.1, on the reverse strand, counting down.
CGGAGGCAGTGGATACAAAAGAGAAGGAGTTGCTAGAAGCCGCACACATGGTGAAGACAGCTTTGGAGAAAGTATTGGTGGCAGAGCGGGATGTGACTGCACGCACTCAGCAGGTGTATGAGCTCCGCGCCTGCTTGGCGGCCCAGACACCGACATCTCACCCTTTTGCTTCAGGGACGCTTCCTCAGCCCCCTCCCTAGTTTTTCAGATATGTATATTGTATAGGTTGCATTATCTCCATTTTTGTAAGTCGCCTGGAGACGACTTTTCTTTTTTGGGGGGATGATGTTGGCGGCATTATTGTACACGGGAATAAGATTAGTTAATTATGTGTAATTGTTTTGGTTAGTTGGCAATCGAGGGGTGGTAGTTGCGGTGCGACGGTTGGAGCTCGCACCCCCTCGGTACCCTTTTATACTTCGGAATGTAACTTGTAACATACACTTATTATGAATAGAACATCTGATATACTTTGTCTGATATTTATGGCATCATTCTGCATTATGTTCTTTATGCCTTAAGTTATTCACCCGAGAGGGCAAACAAATCCCCGGATCTTGAAACTCAAGCTAATGTTTGGATTAGAATTAAAACATGCTCATGATTTGCTCATCATGGACCTGTAGTGTTTGGAGCTTTGTGGACCATGTGGCTTCTTATGTTATAGAGTTGTCTTGACTGCTTTCACAGAATGAGCATACTTGGAATTGGTGTCATTAATTTATCTAGGGATTTTGGATAGCATGCCACAGTGACTGCTCCATTTTTTTGATTTTGCTATATATCTGCTTTTCGTATCAACAATTTTGGGTTGTGGGATATAATGTTTCTGCTGCCTTTTGGTTGTGGTGTCCTTTCAGGCTTGGCAGCAGTTTGCTTTTATACCACCCATTTTTTGGCAATGATTTTTTTTTGTATGGTTAATGCTTTATTTGCAATGTGTTTTTTTATGGCTGATGATTTATTGAATACTTTATTTCAAACAGAAAAGACGTTAAAATGGCAAACCAAAGTAATTGCTACAAGGATAAAGTTGATGGTAATTAAGTTTATAGTGCCTGAGTAGATATACTTTATTTAAAAAAGATTTATCATAACCTTCTTATCTTGGAAAGGCATTGGATGGTCCCAGGGCACATGAAACAGATAACAAGGCCTTATCTTTAAAATATCATACTTGATAAAGCATATAACAGTACAGAATAGGGCTTCATTCTGGATATGCTCATTTGTTTGTGTTTGAGAGAGCACTCCATAGAAGTCTGGCTTTGTCCAGACTATATTTTCAGATGCATTCTAATTGCAGAGATATAATAGACAATGCTGTTCCTTGTTATTGTAGTATATGTCTTTGCACTGGGTGCTTTAGAATATATGTCAGAAGCTACATGGATTTGGGGACAATTGAAAAATTAGAGGAATCCCTTTCTAGAAAGAAGTTGGCTTCTCAATGTGCATTTTGCTGACAACTTTGCACAGATTTCAGAATCTACTCAAGAATTTGTCAAGTGGACAATACTGTGCTTAGACATATTGCTGAAGCAGCCAGTTGAAGGGTTATTGAAGAAAAAACAGAATATGTCATTATTGGTCAGGAGTCAGGACATTATGCATGATTGATTAAGTAGTCATTAGAATATCACTCTGGTTCAGATTATTGATATTATGAATATACCCTTTGGATTTTAATCTTTGATGATCAATGGCAATAGGTGCTTACCTGGTACCATGTGCTTGGTCTCTCACATAACTATCAATAATATTTGGGATTCAACAGGTTTGAGAAGGAGGTTCAAAGTTGGAGATTACATCAGGTTGGCAGGATCATTGCAGCATGGGATGTCTTTGAACTTAGCCTGTTTGGCCTCCTCCATGGAAAGGTTTGTCATGTTCAAAGTCATGCCGAGAAATTTCTTATTGAAAAATTATATAAAAAAATAAGGTGCACTTTGCCCAGAGGAAAAGGAGAATTTGGCGATTTGGTAACAATACCAAAGCTCAGAGAGCAGTCGTAGCAAGCAAATAGTTTGTTTGAGTAGCAAAGGGGTAAATCACTCAGAAGATATATCATTAGGAATTATATCAATGCAAGCTCAGACATAATGGGTTAAGCCTCCTTCAATTTGTGTGATATTAGTTGGAATATGAGTTGTTCAGGTTAGGAACTTTAGCTGTTCTTAGAGGAATACAAATGTGGTAGCTGATTCTTTTGTGATTACACTGGGAACATGAGGATGCATGGGATTTGGCTGCACAACCTAGTTGGAAATTTGTCTCACAACTAAGTTATTGGGTCAGATTTCCATATCGGCAAGGAAGAGTCTATGCAGGAATGTTTAATTTTTGTTGTTAATTTTATTTATTTATTTTGGATTATTTAATCTTTGGAAGGACTTAGGCAAAGAAATAAAATACCGAGATAAATTGGATGGTGTGGATTCCTGTTTGAAGATTAATAGGAGTGGAGAAGTCTATATACTTGACTGTCTACCTTGAATGAGCGTGGAATTGTAGTAAGTAGCAGGATGTGTCAACACCCATAGGAAAGACCTTTGCGAAACTCTTTAAGATTTGTTGGAATCTCATTTTGTAGAAGTGTAGCCATAAATTTTCGTCTAGAAAATGAACTCCTTAGTACTAGCTTTATAAGTTTATATTATTAGTTTATTAGATTAAAGCAACAACTGTGATCAAGAAGATTAATGAAACGTTGCAAGATATCCAAAGTGTATTTGTCATTAGCTTCCCATGCAAAAAAATTAAATGACCTTGTGAGTGTGTTTCCTTGAGGCTTTGAGGGGGATGGTGGGGGAATAGAAAGAAATATAATGTGTGCTTATGCAGAATAGAAGTTTTTGAAGTTTCTTTTAACTTTTTAAATTATCTATTAATCATGAAGAAGTGAGTACCTGCTTTTCTCCGTTTTATTCCAAATTTAACTCTGGATGGTGTTCTTGTTTCTAGGAACTTTCTGTTGAATCCTCAAGACAGACAACCCTTGATTCATTACGAGTACATGTTCACTTGGAAAACAACAAAGAGGATGCTAAAATAGGAAAGTGGGCAAGGAGAACTTTCAAGATACATTTGTCTTATGATGGAAGTTCATTTGATGGCTGGCAAAAGCAACCGGGCTTGAATACAGTACAAGGGTGATTGAGCAAATCAAAACATGTCTTATACCTGATGCTGCCAATCAGTTTTAAAGTTTTAACTTAATAATTTCAATTCAAGCTATATGAATTAGAGAGTTTTTAAAAAGAATTTTAAGGCCATGATGCATACCATTTGTATGTAAGTGAATGCAACACATATATCACAATAATTCAACAGCTAACACATCTCTGATGTCTATTTATTCATTTAGATTGGTTGAGAAAACTCTTGGAGAATTTGTTGATGAAAGAAAGGCTCAAGAAATGGAAGCAAAAAATGGCTCAGTTGAAGCAACTGTGTCTGTTGCTGGCCGTACAGATAAGGGAGTGAGTGCCTTCCAACAAGTTTGTTCATTCTGTAAGTGTTTGTACCTTTATCTTGAAACAACTATGTTATATTCTTTAAGTTTGTATTGCATGCCCTTTGGCAACCAACCACAAAATTGTAAGACAAAATGGTCATCGTGTATAACATGATTGATTAATTAATAGTTTAACATAGTTACCAAGAGACAGGGACTGGATCATACAATAGATATGCAACTTTAAAGAATGATATAACAAGTTGCTTTAAAACATAATCACTTGGAGATGGTAGACAGAGGCTGGGAGGAGATGCCATCATTTTAAAATATGGCAGGTAGTTGTTGCAGATGACCACATTTTCAATCAGTTGCTTAACATTCAATGCATGTACACATCTTAAACCTTATTATTGTTTCTCTATGTACTGTTACCTCGTTGGGATTTGATAAAAAAATCTGCTTCTATTTATTAAGTTAAAAAACTTAATAAATTATTGTGAAAAAGTAAAAAATTACAAGACTATCAGCACTCTAGGAAAAACCTAATATAATTATATCATATATCTAAGAAATCTCTATGGAAAGTTTTGCAGTTTTCAAGGGATGCTTCTAGGAGACATGTAGGGATGCAAAGAAACTTCATCTTAAGTCTCCTAATATGTGGAGATATGCCATTTTGATCTCCTGGTAACTATTTTGTTTTTGATGTTAGTCCTTTTGGTGGCATGCTTCTCATTTTAAGCTCCCCATATCCCTTGAGCCAACCAAGCAAAGATAATAAATATCATAAAGTACAAGGGTGATTGCAATATCATAAAGATAATCTGTTTATGTTTTTATGCATTATAGAAGTTGTGTTATGTTTTCTTGTGAAATTTTAAGGGAATGCATTCTGTGGGTCAGAGTGTTGTGTGCCAAATCTAGATTATGTTTATATCCTAAAAAAATGATCCAAAAAACTGGGTCACAAGAAGACCATTGGGGTCTTTGTTGTCCTAGCTGATTGGATTGATGCTAAGAAGCCTAAAGGAAGAAGTAATTGTCAAACCGATGTAATGGGGATGTGGAAAAAATGGTGTTGATTAGGAATGCTATGGAGCACCTTTTGAGAAGCATCTGTTCAAAGTTGTAGACCCAGAAAAGACCTGGAAAACCAAGTTTGATGACTTTGCTGGTTGCAGTAGGCCATGAACTTGTTTTGAAGTGATGAGCAATATATCAGTAAAGTGGCAAACATATCTTTGTGCAGGAAGTAAGTTGGAATTGGGAACATTTGGCATTTCATCTTCAGTTGGATGTTTGATCTTTCATCTTCTTGCCTTTGGGGAGCAGTTGGAAGTTGTTAAGTTGCTTCTCCACATCTGGTAGAGGGTTAGCTCTCATGTTTGGTGGTGAGAAAGCCATTATAGAGGACTATCCAAGTGGAAATGCACATTTGAGGTAATTGAGTGTTTAGTGAAGGTTTAGTTAGAGCCCGTTGATGGTTTGTTAGCATTATAAAACAGCTGGAACGATCTTGTACATAGTGGAATGGAGAGTAATTGCTCTCCAGGTTGGAGTTTTTCACCCTCAGTAGGTTTTCTCCCAGGCAATTTGAGTTGGTTTAGTTTGTGGTTGTCTCTTATTTGTTTTCCACATTTGTGTATGAGTATCTTTGTTTAGTTGATTTGCACATTTCTTGAATTGGCTATGACATCCATTGTTAAGGGTTTGGTGCATATTAATGGTTTTGTAGGAAATTCTTTGCTTATTTATCTATTTACACATCAGTTCGTATAAGAGCAGTCAAATCCTTTGGGTTTTTGCTTATTTGCTTGATTGTAGAGGGTGCAAGTGTATGCCATCCATGAAATCAAGTGGGAGATGAAGTTTAGTGACTTTTGAGCTTGAAATCAAGTCAAGAGAGTGGTCAAGGATAGTGAAGACAACAACAATGGAGAGAGATGATGTAGGGGCATTGAGTCTACATCCTGCCCAACTCAATTAAAGCTTTCTACCAACAATTTTCACATTTGAAACTTTCTGCCAGTCTTATTTTGTGGCTGTTCAACTGGCCATAATAATGTTTAACTGGTATGTATGCTTGTAGTGGTGATTTGAAAATCATAAAGTTATCCCTAGAAGATCGCACTAGCCTTGTGGAGATGTTCGCTGCATGTCAAAGCAAAGCTTAGTTGAATTTCATCAAAGATTGTCCTTTGCTCTTGCATTCTTAGAGTTAGATTAGCTTCCTAAACCCTCATCCTTTTTCCTTTTCTTTTCAATTAAGTGAAATTCTAGCAATATCGCATCAAACAACTGAGTCTATCCAAGAGCACGTCAAGACCTGACATCTGGAACCTTGGAGTCGTCCCATTTGATCTCACAACTTAACATTTGGGGAGTCTTTGTTCAAGAGAGGATAGAATGTTTTGTATTTTATTCTGTGTTGCATAGTACGTAAAAACACCATCAATAGGCATCAAGTCCATGACCTACCTGTAGTGTCATAAAATTGCGACCCTAGCAATTTACGACCCAAAAATACTTTTATTATTTTATATAGGCGTCGGGTGTTATTTTTCTATTGGCCAAAAACCCTTCATAAGATATTTCACTCCCTCAATTACGCAAAAAACATCATTAAAAAAAATTTGAAAATACGACTTTTTTTTATTTTAAGATTTTTCCCTAGCCCTCGATGTGGGGGACGTCTAGCCGTCCCTGGGATGTCCCCAATACGTCCCTAGTCATCCCCGGGACGTACGGACGTCCCCCACAGCTAGGGAAGCTGTCCCCCCATTTCGGGGACGTCCCCTCAAAATTCTGACAATTTGGGGGCGGGGGGGGGGGACGTCCCCTGGCCGTCCACAAGTCCCCGAAACATCCTTGGGACTGCGACGGGGGTTTTCATGTAGGGGACGCGTCCTCGGGTTTCGTAGAAGGAATGAGATCGCTGAGTTGTCAATTGGACTTGCGAAGAAAGGAAGCTCTTTTTGCAGTTGGAACCAGTTGAGCTTTCGAAGCTAAATTTGAGATTTCAAGATCTCTCTTATTCCAGAAAATCCAAAAAAGTAAAAAAACAAAAAATCCAAAAAAAGTGAAAAAACAGAAAATCAAAAAAATCAAAAAAATCAAAAAATAAAAAAAGAAAGATTTCTCAATGGAGCGACAACAATTTCATGACGAGCAACAAGTTGATTTTCCTCAACTTTGGTGGAGATTAGACATACAACTTTATCCACACAGATTGTCCGAGTTTGCAAGGCTAGGGCAGTGTCAAGTCCATGAGACAAATGAACATGATGAAATGCATTGCTTGAAATGCTTATCAAGGATAGAACCGGCAACGCAAGGAAATTTTTTCTTTTGGGATGTTCCTAGGCCGGAAGCAGAAGAAAGTAGTTTCGTGGATTTTTTCGGAGGACCGTGTACATTCCCGCCATGGTCTGGACAACTTTTCGTCAAATTTGCAGGGTGACTTCGTCTTGACATTTTACTGCCAAATCCAAGTCCACAACTTCATCCCATATTCAGATCTCAAGTTATAATCGATTCTTTGTCACTTTCGCACTACATAATTCAATCAATTTCTTTCCAAATCAAACAAAGGAAGAAGGGATCATCCTAACATTCTTAATTCATTCAGAATTCAATCTATCATCTTTGTGTGCAGATTGAATCTAGTGAATCATCCCTTATCTTCCTAATGTAATGGTGAAAAGTGCTTGAAGGATAACCAATAGTGAAACTCTCATCTCTCTTTGAGGGAAACGGTTAGTTTTCCTCTTGATCTATCACTAATCATTTTCCAACCATTACACTACCCAATCACATTAAAGCTTCCTACCAACAATTTTCAAATTTGAAACTTGCCACTAGTCTTATTTTGGGGCCATTCAATCTATTACCAGCCATAATTTTGATCAACCAAAGAGAGAGTACACAGGTTGGTGAGTTCAAATTCAGACTAAGTTTTTTCCTTAAGCAAATGCATTTCATTTTGGTGCTAAAACAGAAACTAGGCAGTATTTTGGGCAAGTTTTGAAGGGGATGGCATTGGCATTTAAGAAGCCCATTTTGGCAGTTAAATAGTTTGGAGTACAAAATTTGGTGCTTAGAATAATATGGAGCAGATTTGAGAAGAATTATTCATTTTGTATGCCAGGATAGAAGGTGCTACAAGTAGGCACAAGGAAAAGAGAAATGAGCCACTCAATAACGAGACAGGAAAGAACATTTTGGAGGAAGAGGAGTGAGTTTCTAGATAAGAGCATTTGAATTTTTCTTTTGTCCTTTGCTGCAAGGGTGGTCTTTTTGGGAGATATTATTCTCTCTATGCTATAGGAATGACCAACATAGGTGGAAGGAGACATTCATCGCAAGGTGTAAACTAATTAAATGAGATACCTTGGAAAGATGCAAGGGAGATTTTGTTGGGTAGTGCAATAGAGGACGTGCTGGGTGTATAGGCATATGGAAGAGCTGGTGAGGAGCCATAGGCAAGAAAAGGGAGCTGATGGGTGTATAGGCATGCAAGAAAAAGGGCATTTCCGAGGTGTCTTGGAGTCCCCGAAACGTCCCCTATAGGGGATGAGGCAAAAATCATAGGGGATGCATCCCTGAGGAGCATGGATATTATATTTCTAATTCTAAAATGGTAATTATATTTACATTTTTAAATGTAACTTACATCAAAATGATGAATTTTATTATAACATTCAAATTTTTCACTTTGACATTATTCTGAAAATAATCTTATCTTGATTTTCTGTTATGTTTCTTCTTCCAATTTGCAGCTATTTTTCCTTAAATGTTTTTCCTTGGTATCTAGAAAATAATGGGTATTCGTCCAATAATTTGATAGGAGAAATTAAGGGTTTTCGTCCTTAAATCTCTTAATTTTTCTTTGGAGGGTTTGTATCCTCTTTGGCTGTAATATTTACTTGCAAAGCCACATTATAATTTCTTCCAATTTGATTGATTTCTTCTTCTTATTGAATGATCTCCCATATGTATCTTATTTTTGAAAGAGTCACAACCTATCTTACACAACCGCTGACCTTTGGTAACTTATAGTTTAATTTTAATTTAATTCTTCTTTGTTCCCAATCGCTAGTAATAAGTATGAAACTAGCATCACTTTTTCCTTAAGTAGTATCTCCATAGACTTAAATGATATTGGTGCCACTTCAAGCGATTTCCTTATTTGTTAATTTAGGTGGATTATCATTGTCTATCGCTGGGGAAGCAATCTCTGACACCAGCAGTCTTTGTCCTTGTGAAGTGTGCTTCATATTGTAATTCCGAGCCGTACAGCTGCTGCTTTCAAACATTAGAGAATGGGATTTATTGCTGCTCAGTCATCCAAACCATCCCAAAGCTACCACAAGGATTGCAACATAGCCTCCTTGAATGCATTGATTATGATGCAGATGAGAATTGCTGGGTATAGGAGTATTGAATGGTATTCTGTTCTAAAATGGGTCATTACATCTCATTAGCCTTCTATCTGTGACAGTGCCTGCATTGGGGAGTCCCTCAGTGTTTTCTTAGACGATGGTATTGAAGCTTATAAAATAAAAATCCATACAGCTTTAATACATTTGAAAATGAAATGCAGAGATTTTGAATTTTTTTTCATTATTCATGGAGGAGGATTAGAGATAGAAAGGGGTGAAGTGGCTTGGGAGGAATGACAAGAATCTGTCAATCCATACACTCCACATCCACTATCATTTGCTTTTATGGCAAGGAGAGCAATAATTAATGATCAATGATCATCAAGTGCTGCTTGGCACTATTGATGAGGCAGTACAAGCATGAATACCCTTGCCCAGCAGTGATAATTGCAGTTCTTTTTTAATTCAATTAGAACGGGCCTACAAAATTAGTTGCTCAATCAATTTTATTGTGTACAAAATACCTAGTGATAAATAGAAAAACCTTGCAACAGGATCAGAGCAGCTATTTTTGTTTACTTTATTGATTCTCTCAAAAATACTTTAAGAAACTGGTTGTTAGTTTTGTAAACATGTGCGTAGGAGAGGATCCAGTAGATGAGAAGGCTCCAATAGCCATATTGCTGTGCACAGCAATGGCCTTTGTTTTGACTTTTATCCATTACTTGTAAAGTTAAGCACCAGTAGCAGTTATGTTTGTACCTAAAAATTGGACAAAAAGTATCCTTTTTCACAATTCACATCAAATAAACAATCAATCATATGGTGACATATAAGGTGATTGGTAATACATGCTTTGATGCCTATGTTTCAGTCCAAAGTTTCTTTGGGGTGTTTGTGGACAATTCAGTGAAGATGTAGCTGATGTGGCTACATCATTGATACCTAGAACCCCAAACAATACCTTTAAGCTCTTAACTCGCCTATGGAGGTGTGCTAAAATTTGCATAGAAATCCAACTTACTGTCTAGGAGCCTGAGCGGTTTGAAGCTAGTAGGTACAGCTACTGGGTCTTCTCCCCTGGCTTATTTCATTTTTTGCTTTCTCTAACTTGTTTCCGCTATGAGTTGCTGAGTTAATACCTGCATCTTTCTATTGATTTATTGAGTACCCTAAAGTATGATTTTTTATTTTTTCCTGCAAGTTATACTGTGAAATTGTTGAACAATTGGTCTGAAGGCATATTTGGAATCTTATTTTCAGTCCCATGGATGTTGCTTTGTTGAAGATCATAAATTCCATTTAGTATAAATTTAGAGGAGATACTATCTTCACTCTTTCAGCAGTATTTACTTGTGTGGAATGACCATTTTCACCATGCTTTCTGTGGTTCTTTATGGGTGGTGATAATATTACTTTATATTTCTTCAGTCTTTATAACTTCTATCATAATTATGTAACCATGTTTGACTCTTCGTATATTTTATATGCTCTTTAGAGTCCTTGTTTATCATTTTCCCCTTCAGAAAGATTGCTTCATGTAAAACATCACTTTAGGTTGGCTTGAGCTGTTAAGAGATTTCTATGGACATGCTTCATTTCATGTACTCGGCTGAATACTTAAAGTTATTTACTTTTCAGTTTTCATCATTGTTTTGTGCACTTTCTGTAAACTGTAACTATGGTTTTGGTTGTGTATTTAACCCGACGTGACACAAACATGCTCAGTAGGTTTTGTGGAGTTCTCCTTACTATTTCTTTGAATACTTTTCTATAGAATAATTATCATTCTCCAATTATCAAAGGACTCGTCTTTCATATATGTTGCAGCTACCCATCAAACTGTGAGCATTCATATATCTCAGCATCTTCTTGTATATTTGACACTCTTTTTTCTTGAAATTTTGTATCCAAGATACGTGGAGGACAGATATCAGTCCAGAAGAAGTGGAAAGAAAGATATGTGCTGCAGCACCCGGACAACTTAGAGTTGTGAGTGTCTCTGAGGTGAGAACATCTGCTTTGCTAGTTGCTAGTTTATTAGGGCCTAGGCAAGTTTTCATATGTTTTTGCAGATGGTTCACAAGGACAAATCCTGCTGATCATATTATAATATTTTGAATTAGTGCTTACAGCCTGTTGATTAGCTATATTGGCTCCTGATAAGGGCTTCCAACTCAAATTCAGAATAAACACCTTTTGTATTTTTGGTATGTCTTCCAAGATTGATTGCCTGTATGTGATCATAGTCACTAAAAATAACACCTAATTTATCCAGAATATTGTAGGTCTCACGTGAATTCCACCCTAATTTCTCAGCCAAATGGAGGCGTTATCTGTATGTGTTGCCTCTTAATGATGGGGAAGGAGATAAAATGTTTCAGAGTGATGTTAATCTTGGGGATAATGGTGAGGACAACTTGGCTTATAGAAGTGATAATCAGAGGATGGATACAGAAGGTATAAATCTGGGGTTATCGGATGCCAGTGATAGAAAACTTCAGGCTTTTAAGAAGCCCTGTAACTTCAATGTTGATAATGTCAATCAGCTTTTGCAACAGCTAGAAGGCAAATCCTTATCTTATGCTATATTTGCACGTGACACAAAAGCATCAAGAAGCAGGTACCTATTGCAAATTTTACTTATTTTGATTTCATGACTTGAGTTATATTGAAGGATATTGTAGGTTTATTTATTTTATTCTGAATGCCAAATTATTTCTAGTGGCCCGGCAACAGATTGCTTTATGTATCATGCTCGGGCTGCAACTGCTACTTTGCCTCAATTGGAACAGGTTTGATTTTGGAACAATCTTAAAGTTGGTTTTCCATTTCACAAATGTGCTTTTAGTGCCTTAATTTGTCTTCTGGTGAAAATAAGAAGTGAATATTAAATCAATTAATCTCACCTGTTGAAAAATAATGCTGACATCCGTGATTGATGGATTCCATTTGTGTGTTTCTAGGATAAATCAAGTAGAGGAAGGAACGTCATGTGTGTAGAACTGGTTGCCAATAGGTTTTTGCGTAAGGTATCTCAAATGTCAAAAGACAGTATATTGTAGCTGCTAAAAGATTCCTATTTGGCTTTTGTGTATCATCAACTCTTGGTTCAAGAACTTGAAAATTGCATTGAATGAATGTGGTTTTGCAGATGGTTCGTGTTCTTGTTGCAACTGCTGTGAGAGAGGCAGCTGCTGGTGCAGCTCCTGATATTCTTTTGAAACTCATGGAAGCAACATGTAGAAGGGCCTCTGCTCCTCCCGCTCCTCCTGCTGGGCTGTGCCTAGTGAATGTTGGTTATGAAGACATAAATATGGAAAATTTCCTCATTAAATAATAAATTATATTGGAAAATATAACCAAACAAATATTAAATCTTTATTCTTCTGGAGACAGACTCCTTCCTGAAATATGTTCACATTAATTAACCTTGTATACTATAAGAATAACTGATCCCAGTAATATGTACACGAGTCAGAAATTTCTTATGAGGCCAAAGGAAAGAAAAATACTACTCTTTGGGTTTTGATGTCATAATTTTCTTTGATTTCTGTTCCATCTTTATTACAGAGACTTGATTTCTTGACTTTAATGAAATATTCTTATCCCTATTTCTTGAAATGGATAGATGCACTTTTTGTAATTGTGGAAGTGGAATAAACCGGTCATAATAGATTCAAGGCTACATACTTTTAATATTTGGAAACTTGATTGTGAATAAAAAATTAACATATCTTAATGCTCTGCGTGTTTAATTTAGTTCCTTAGTTGAAGCCATGTAGCTTAATAATGTAATAGCTCCTGGTTTTTTCTATTATGCTCACTTGATGACAATTTTATGGGTTTGAAATCTATGCTGGGGAAGTTCTTTATATGTTTTTTTGAATATTATAGATGTCAAATTCATGTCCGCAATTGCAGTAGTAGCAAGAAGGACTATGATTCATGAACGAAACAACCATGAAAATAAAATCAGTTCTCACCAAACAAATTAAAACCACTCAATGAGGGTAAACTGAATTTGAAGTTGTCGAAGACTATAGAGAATGAATTATTGTGCCCAGTGGATCATATATTATATTCAAACAAATTTAAGAAATCTCCATGCAATAAAGATCACAACGTACCCCAAATATGCTGGGTTTTAGGAGGTATGCCTAATGAATAGACTGGAAGTTCTAAGTGGGCCATGAAGCAATCACCCTGAGAATTGCTACAAGTTGGTATCACAAGGGAACACAGAAGTCAAATTATGTTATGGTGGATATTGTGGCACCTTACAAGGGGAGTTAAATTTATGACAGGAGGGAAGTAAGGGCTTGAAAAACAGGGGTTTGAAACGTACTTCTCAATGGTTGAGGAGGCCTACTTTTTGACCTTCTGGCAGGTAATAAAGCAACAGAAAAATTAACTCTCTGAAGTGCTTCAAAAACTGGGTATTTTACTGTGATGTCCCCATCTAAACAATCAAAACATGATAATACCTGTTCTAAAATAGAATTTAATAATAAATAATAATACAATTAAAATATAAAATATAAATATATAACCAAACAAATGAATAGAATGAACTAAATCTTAATAATAATAATAAACAAGATTTAATATATAATTTTTATTTATTAAATATTAATATTAATTTCATATTTATCAAATAATAATATAAATTTTACAATATTATTAGACAAAACACAAATAAAAAAGTTCTCAACTCAACAGTTCTTTGAGCTTGATTGCTGCTGCTAGCATATAAATGGTAAACTTGGTGGCAGATCAAATCTGACACATGTCAGAATGGTCTGCCTTGCAACAATATAAAATCCTTCCAAACATGAAACATATATGCTACGCTCTCTTTAGTAAATGAACGATTGCTGCTGCCAGCATATCAAATGGTAAACTTGGTGGCAGATCAGATCTGACACATGTCAGAGTGGTCTCCCTTGCAACAATATAAAATCCTTCCAAACATGAAACATATATGCTACACTCTCTTTAGTAAATGAACGATATTAAAAAGAAAAGAATAAATTAAATATGCATCGATCCCTAAATTAAGTTTGTCATACAACGATGTCCCTAATGATGCTGCCGACTCTACAGTTTGTTTATTAAGCAGCGATCTAAGAAACAAAAGATTGCAACTGTATTTGTAAAGGCAGCGCATGAAGTTAAGTTTGACCAATGAAGACAACGTCTTTGGTTATTAAAGAACAATCAGCAACTAAAGGAGATACAGATAACCAATAGTGCTCAATATGATCGAGAATTCACTAAAAGATAAATATAGAACTAATAAGTAAATCATTTTTGAAGGATTTATGTTGACCGACCAGTCATCATTTAAAATTAGGTGATTATATCTAAAGCAAAGAGAAGTACTACTTGAAAGGGTGTGACTATTTGAAAGGAAATATCTCTAAGGAGATATAAACAAGGAGATTGAAAACATCATTCTAATCATCATCGATTATTGAACTTCCCATTGGACCTTAGGATCGATTAGTTGATCATTCACCTTGGACATTAGGGCGGTTGTATATACTTATGGATAGTAATCCGGAAGTACAGCACCATCTTTGCCCAGTTTAGACGGTTCTACATGAGCAGAATCAGTGACCTTGATCGTATGAATACGTGGGTTAGTATCAGGGGATATAAGTCTTTTTGACGGAATTTGGATGGTTCATATGGAGCAGTTGCCTGTGGCACATAGCGCTTGCTTATGAATACGATCATAGGGAAGTTGATACTACATCAGATATGGCTTCTTAAAAGTAGTTTGCATATATTTAATTATATTGTAGGATTTTAGAATCATAAATCAGGAGCAGCACTTTCAGATCGCAGACATTGTGGATCCTATCAGTTATAGCATTCCTTCCAATGTCAAAACAGAGAATGTTATCAAGATAAGTTCTACCCTCTAATCTATTCTTAGAACTTCAAGTTAAATGTTATAATGAAATATATCCAATTTAGATAAAATTATATTTATTAATGTAGTACATCTCTCATATTAAATTGGAATTTTTATCTCAGGACTAAATTACCGTAAATTCCAAAGGGGACATTATATTTACTTCCCAAGAGCCATTTGTAATACTAGGGGAGTTAAATTTATGACAGGAGGAGGGACTGTGCCGTGTAAAGTAAGGGCTTGAAAAACAGAGATTTGAAATGTACTTCTCAATGGTTGAGGAGGTCTACTTTTTGACCTTTTGGCTAGTAATAAAGTGACAAAAAAATTATCTCTTTGAAGTGCTTCAAAAAATGGGTATTTTACTCACTTGGTTCTTTCACTTCTTGTGTCTCTTTAGGACTAGTTTATTTTAAATTTAGTTTTTTGGCTGTTGTCTTGAATTTCTTTCTTGGAGAATTGGGTTCATTTCTACAATAACTACATGGAACATTTTAATTACTCTTTCAAAGATTATTACTGGATTTTGTGTTTTTCTTTGTTGTTCTTCTTCTAATACCAAATTCACTATCATATATTCAACAATGTACCTTCTAACACATTTTCATGTGGAAGAATCATTTTAATTCATTAGACTACCAACCTTAAATTGTTTGTTGCACTCTTCAGTAGAGTTGCCAAAAATTTGTTGGTGTTCTCCAAATAACACAAGTAAATGACTCCTACTGCCCAACAGAGAAACCCATATAAACCAATTGTTGGGTAAACTATATATCTTTCTTATACTAGCTTCCCTCTAAATTTTTAATGTGGTATAGCTCCCACTTAGGACTAAACTAAATTCATTTTTTTATTTTAAATGTAAAGATTTTGGTATGCTTTTAACCTAAAAGCAGAGAAAAGGCATCTATTGCTTGTTCATCACCATGAACAAGCACACAAGAAATTAAAAACGAGGAAAACACAAAATATGGAAAATCTGTCTTGAACAAGTCTTTTAATTTTATCTTAACATAGACTCAGAAAACTTGAAACCTTTAAACAAAAGACTCATCAATTTTTAATCAACAGATTAATAGTCAAGACTTCATTTGTTGAACAACGAAGAACTCCCGCTGGAGCATGGCTAATGATTCTCACCCAAAAGATTTTGAACGCCGTTGCTTTGTTTGCAACTCCCGTTGGAGCCTTAGCCTCCGCATTGGGGGGTTCACCCCCCACCCCCCCTCCTCGCTCGAGTGCTTTTCCTGCTGGCTCAATTTTGGACACTGCTCCCACTTCTCAGGCCCTGTTCGCCATTCCTCCTGCATCCATGCCCTCTGCGTTGGGTGGATGCCCCCCTCCCTCTTGTGTTGGTGCCATAGTGGCTGTCGTCTGTGCTTCTGCCCTGACTGTGGGTGGTTCATGCCCTTGCCCCCCCATGGATGCCCTTCCTAGGATTGTTGCTGCTATGGATGCTCGAGCTAATGGTGTTGCTCCGCTGTCTCGTGATGCTATTGGGAAAAAGCATGAAGCTGTGTCGCACTTGGGGCTAATTGGGGGTAGTCCTGCCAAACTACCACCCTACCATGTGGCGCTTAAATGGTGCCAAGAGTTCGGCCGAACTCAGTTCGACTGGACTCTTGGCACCATTTAGGTGCTTTTTGTGAGCGTTTGAGCTTAGAATTTTTCAAAAAAATTCAAAATAGTTCGGCTGAAATTAGTTCGGCTAGATTAAGTTTGGTCGGATTGAGTTCGGCCGGACTCACCTATGTGGCAGGTGATGTGGTAGCCAAATCACCTATTTTGTTTGTGTTTCTGAAACTTTTCACTTCTGTTCAATTTTTTTTTCAGGTAGGATATTTTTTTACAAAAATAAGAAAACACCCTTTTGTAGAGCTTGAAGTCATGAATCTAGACATATAATTTTTTTTAGTATTTTGATTAATTTTAATATTTTTTATTAATTAAACATTACGAGTAGGTTTTTGAAGTTAAAAAAGAAGCTGATTAGAAATTTAAACAAATATTAAATGATATTAAAAAAATTAAAAAAAAATAATTTTCACTAGATGAGAGAATATTCTCCAAAAGGATATATATATTTTTTGATAATAATAAATTTAGTAGACAAAAGGTGATGCTGAATGAAAACTACCAAATTCAGCTATGTTGGACTTAAAAATATTATTATGAGAAAATATGCATCAATTTTTTTTTTTTTTAAACACTACATAAATATGTCCTCTATTTGGAAAATTAAAATCAACAAAAAATAAGTTCGTTTTCATTTTGTTTGGTGATGCCGAGTATAACCTCTGATTTTCAGCAATAAAAAATCTGTCTTTAAATATTTAAAACAAACACCAATTTAAAAAAAAATAACACATAAATTTTATTAATATTTCTATATTTGATTAGTTTACATCATTTTGAAATTCAATTTAGAAATGTCACTTTTATGCGGTCAAAGTTAAACAGTTTTAGTTGTGTTGGCCACTTCCTTTAATAAAGTATGTCACAACATTGTTCTTTTACCTTGCTCCTGATGGTGACCCTGTTGTGGGTGCTAATGTCTTGCCTAGACCTTCTTTCGCTAGTAAGCGTAGTTTTGCTCATGTGGCTAGATCTGTTTCCCAACCCCTTAAGGGGTTTCATCCTCTTCCCTGTGCCAAGTCCTCCCCTGTGGTGGTTTGTGGACAACATTGGCTTCTACCAATGTTGTGCATTGGTGTACAAATTCTCTGGGCTTTGGCCTTTGTTATCGGACCTTCATTGCTAGGTGAGTGATTTATGGAAGCCTCTGATTGTTCATAGTATTGAGCTTTTCCCCTGTGCTAAATGATTTTTCATTGCTGCCTTTGCTTCTTCGTCTAATTGTGACTTGATTTTGGACAAGTTGTGGGATTGGGGAGTTCACTCCCTCTTTGTTAAGCTCTAGACAACTTCCTTTAACTCTCTTATTGAACCACTTAATGTGCATTTGGTTTGGGTTCGCCTTTCGAACCTTTATCTTCATTTTGAGGAGCATTCTTGTTATGAGGCCATCATCAACTCTATTTGCCGATTCTTGAAGGTTGGTGATGCCACGTCTTCCATGGGCCACTCCACCTTTGCCTGGATCTTGATCGATATTGACATCTCCTCGCCTCTCCTTAGGGATGTGGTTCTTATGGTTGGGGATAGGCCTTGGACTCAACTGTTGGATTTTGAGGGCCTCCCCTTTCGCTATCAGAAATGCTTCTCTATGGGTCATTTAGCTTTAGATTGCTCACTTCTGCATCACAAAGGTGCTGTTACTTGGTGTAAGAATGCTACAACTGATCATTTGATGTTCTATGCTTTTGACCATGTTGACTCCTCTCAAGAGGATGAGACCTCCTGGGATGATGTTGTGCCTCTTACTGCTGTTGATGCCGCTATTACTGTCCCCGAGGATTCAACTCCCATTGCTCCTGTTTTGTAGCTCCATTCTACTCCTACCGATTCTACTCTTGATGTTGTTCCTCTACAACAACCTGCTGCTATTCCGCAACAACAATTTGTTGGTGCCTCTAATGGTGCCTTGACGGGGTCCTCCCCACTTGATCTTTCTTTCAAATGATGGTCTTAATGACAATATTGCCTAGACTGTGGTTTATCGCAGGTAGAAGGGGAAGTTTTCTCCCCTCCCCCAAACCCCTCCTTGTCAAGGTTCAGGTGTCTCTCCCCTTCCTTGAGTGGGGTTTTGGGTTGTTGGTTTGACAGGTTTTTTTCTTTTGGCCTGTCTGACCATGTTTTTTTGGGGATTGCTCCCTTGTTTAGTTGTCTCTCTTACTACCTTTGGGCTATTGTATTAAGGGTCAACACCCTTGTTTTTGCTGCTTTCTTAATGAAAACAAATTAACAGTTGATAACAAGAATAAAATCACAAATTTGACAATTTCTAAATCAAGATATTCTCCTTACAAATTTAGCACATAATATACTATCATAAGAGAAAGTATCTCATTATCTGTACAAAAATGAAAAGAAGATAATTTAGAAACACCAAACTCAATATATATTTTTCATTAAATTGTAAGAACTTTGAAAAATGACAACATAGTACTAAATTTCTCCAAAATTTGGACCCTTCAACTGTCCACAAAAAACCCATTTATAGACTACAAAATGTAACTACTGTCCTTTGAGTAATGGATTATTTAAAATAATCATTTTTCTAAAATGAGTCCTTTGAACAATTAACATCCACTTAAACATAAAAACCTTTTAAATAATAAACTATTAAAATTGCCTTTTTTTAACACAAGAAAAATTAAAGCATTGAAAGATTAATAGGACCAATCACGATTGCGCTGGTGGAGCGATAGTTGTCTAAACAAGTGGAGGTAGCTGTAAAGTTGCAAGCCATTCCTTGAAATCTCTATACGTCTTCAAGAATAGGGCCAATTCTACATGCCTGTGAATGACAATGGATTTCAATATAATGTACTAGACTACCTTTCCTATTTTGATCTTATCTATCCTGTCTTGAATATTTGTAGGTTGGTCAACATTGCAATTAAGACGAGCATTCATATTTACAATTTTTTGAAAGTTGTCTCTTCCCAATTTTTGTTTATCAGAGAGAGTTAATGGCATTATGAAATTCTTCTTTGATTTTTTCTATTGATGTCCCCTCATTGCCAGTCTGTTTCCTCAGCCTATAAGCAACATTGTTAGTCAAATTGGCAATTTATGCATGAACCTTGTTGCATTGCTTCATCACTTTATCTAACCCATCAGTACACTGCTTAACAAGATGACTTCTCCATTTTAGATCTTTAGACCATATTGTGCATCTTTCATCATTTAGATATGTAAAAATATTTTCTTTATTAACACTTTGAGCATCCGTTGTGGGTGTTTCATTTAAGTCAATAAGTACCTTACCCCATGCAGCTTCACCTTGCTTCAATCCACAAAAATTAGATGAATAAATTTCTTCAATTGAAGGATATTATCATATACTCTTTTGATCTTTTCTAGGAATGGAGGGCACTTGATAATTTTTTTTCAATCCATTCTCTAGTTATTTTGCCAAGAGAGTTGTTTTCTTGTACCTTGCTGAACATTGCTTGAGCACATAGAAAAAATATCTAGATTGTATTGAGTTTGTGAGGTTGACAATATAAAAGGATCAATAAAATTCTTCAAGTAGTTTGTCAAGACACATGTATGTCCCTTAAGCTCCTCTTTGTCCATCTTATCTCTTTCACATCTTTTCGATATTCTATTGGCAATCACCTTGAAATTATGATTGTCTCCTTCCATGCTCGGTGGCCCTAAGTCTACTCTTGAAATATTAAAATTATTTGGAGTAGCTTAATTAGGATCCTTATTCGTTATGGATTGAGCAATTTCTAAATAGGCATTGCTAGTATCCTCATCTTCCATTAGTCTAGATGTTGTTTTCAACTTTTTAGCTTTTGGAGTTCTCTAAAGTAATTTGCCCACTATATTGTTATTAGGCAACCTGAATGGTACCATTTTTATCTTCTTTGTTAATGAAGATTCTAATGAGGACATACTTCTTATGGAATCTGTTTGAGAAGACATAATAGGGGTGGAAAAATAAAGAGCTCTTCTTAAGGGGGGAACCTTATTAGTCTTTTGTTAACTAAATGGGAAACTTGGGAGGGTTTGTCTCCATGAGCTCCTACCAACAACTCATCTTCTTCTAGAGGATTTGCATCTAGAATATCCACTTCAACATTTTGTTCCTTATCCTATGAATCACCCGAATCTGGTAAAGGACCACTTGCACATGTTTTCTCAGGTGTTTTATTTTTATTTGGATCTTCTTTGTTTCTTCCACCAATGTCTCCTAGTACTACTTTTTGTTATGAAGATGGACTCGCACTAGCTGTTGAGGTTACATTATTTGGGAAGGTAGTGTACTTGTCAATGCAGCTCCTTTAGTGCTTGTTTTTGCATTCTCTCCCTTTTTCTCAGCTAGCCATTCTTGTGTTCTCCTCGAGACAACAATAGTCCTAGTTTGTGAATCACTATGTTCTCTTAAATTTGAATCTAAGAAAACAATTGGTGAACTATAAAGTTGTGAGTAATAAATTAGATCAACTAGATCAGATTCATCATCATTAATGTCAAGAGACATCCCAATTGACTCGATACAATACAATCTATTTAACACTGAGTCTCATCCAATTCCCCATTCTTATTTCATACTCACTTGTATAGTCAGCCCATAAATCTTCTAGGTGAGGAACATGATGGAATGATGAGCTCAAACACAAGTTGTTCTTGATATAATCTTGATTGACAAAGGGAAATCTCCTCTCATACATTGAACAATTATACTTAACAATTGCTCTCTCCAAATTTAGAGCATCAGTCTATGAATCAAAAGAATATAATCCCCACATAATAGGAAAAGAATAACCTACTTTCTTTCTCTGAGAACAAATTTTATTCACTTTAGTTATATGTCTACACACTTCATTAAAATAAATTTATCCTCAAGGTACTTAGGCAATTTAGGAGGTAACCCATCATAGCCAACTATTCGAATGTATGTGAATCTTTGATATTGAATAAAATAGCTGCCATATGTGTTAACTAAAGTCTTGGCCTCATAAGAGATTCTTTGACCAATATCTCTCTGCAATTCCCTCACCATTCTCATGGTAAACACATCGTTTACCCTCTTGAATTTCTGGTAGCTCCTTTCCAATTTAAACTATGGATAATAATCATATATTTGAATGTTATCATCAAATTCTTGCACTTGATTCAGCCCAGGCAATGGGCAAGTAGTAGCTAAGGCATAAAAAGGTAGGAAGACATATTAAAGGTCTTATGAAAGAGAAAGCTAATCAAGGAAGAGTGTAAACTATCTAAAATCTAAAATCCTAGAATGCATACTCTTCCATTTTTGACAACATCAAACTGGCACTAATGGTGTCTTAACACTTCTACTATGTATTACATTTTGTGGAGCGGGGTCCCAAAGCTTGTAGCCTTTCACACCATAATTGTATCTAATGAAGATAGATTTCACAACTTTGTTCTCTAATTTTGTTTGCTTCTCCTTTGACACATGTGTATAGGTGTTGCAACCAAAAACTCTAATATGTCTTAATGAAGGCTTATGACCTTACCATGCCTCCACATGTTTTTGTCAACAAGAGATGATGTAGGAGACCTCTTAATCAAGTAGAAAATAGTGGCAACAACTTTAGCTAAAAATATTTGTTCTATACCAACACCACTCAACATACTCCTAGCCTTCTCCATTAGTGTCCTATTCATTCTTTTTGCAATTCCATTCCATTGTAGAGAATACAGAGTTGTCTTCCATATATGTGCCACATTCTTTACAAAATCTATTAAAATAATTAGAGAAAAATCACTATCAGTCCTCAAACATTTTATCTTCTTCCTAGTTTGCAACTCAACAATTGCTTTAAATTCTTTAAATTGATTGAAAACTTTAGATTTACTCTTTAGAAAATATACCCATGTCCTACTAAAATCATCAATAAATTAGACAATATATAGATTTTTCAATGGAAGGAACATCTACAAGACCAAACACACCAGAATGAATAAGATCCAATAGACCACAAGATTTATGAGAACTCAAGTAAAATTGAATGTGGTTTTGTTTTCCATAAATGCAATGCTCGTAGAAATCAAAGTCAAGATTACAATCATTCAAACCTTGAACAAGGTTTTTGTTTTTCATGGCCCTTAGACCCTTTTGTCCAATGTGGTCAAGTCTTTGGTGCCATAACATAGTCTTCTCTACAGGTAACTTTTCTTCAGAAGAAAGAGCACTCTTAGGTA
Organism: Cryptomeria japonica; assembly: GCF_030272615.1. Classification (NCBI taxonomy): domain Eukaryota; kingdom Viridiplantae; phylum Streptophyta; class Pinopsida; order Cupressales; family Cupressaceae; genus Cryptomeria; species Cryptomeria japonica. The sequence continues at coordinate 186,340,337 of NC_081406.1, read as the reverse complement.
CCCAAAAGCCATGATCATCTGTTGAAGGTGAAACCCTTACATCTTCCAATGAAGTATCCACAGATTTAATTTTTACAAAAAATTCTATTACACTCAACAATGTATGCTTCTAATGTATACAATGCATCAAATGTGACACCTCTAACAATCACCATAGCACCTCCAACCATTTTACATCCTACATTAGAAAAGACTACATGCACACCCGCATCTATCAGTTTGCTCATAAATAATAAATTTTGTTTTAGTCCAGGGATATGCAACACATCACTCATCCTTTTTATTCTACCATTAGGAAACCCAATTCTAACTTTACCACAACTAACAATATCTAAATGAGAATCATCGACCAAGTACACCTTACCTCAATTAAATTATTCATATTTAGAAAACCAACCTTTGTTCAAAGTCATATGAAAAGATGCATCTAAGTCAATTAACTGTGCATCATTACTTGCATTGTTCAAAGTCATATGAAAAGATGCATCTAAGTCAATTAACTGTGCATCATTACCTGCATGAGTGGCCAAAGATGCCATGAAAACATCACCATTTTCCTTCTCAGACTCAAAATTAGAATGAAACTTCTTCTTTTTCTTTGTCTTTTATTCTTTTTAATCTTTACGAAAGTGTCCCGATTTAATAATATTCTAGCAAGTGATTTTGGAATTTCCAGGAGATTTGGATCTCTTTCTAGACTTGGATTTGTTATGCTTCTCATTCTTCTTCCCTTCTTCTGTACATCTTCCATAAATAGTTAGGGCTTCCTTTGAACCGATGGATACCTTCCTCCACATCTCTTCACCAAGGAATGCATCCACCACATTTTTAGACTTCAAAACAAAAGAGGTACTGCCAATAGCCATAACAAGAGAATTTCATGAATCTGACAAATAATAAAGTAAAATCTTATATTTCTCCTCTTCATCCACTTTGACACCAACAAATGCGAATTAAGCCACCAACATATTGAATGCTTCTAGGAAGTCTGTAATACATCCACTCTCTTCCATTCTCAACGAATACAATTTATTCCTAAAAAAAATATGATTTAATAAAGATTTGACTTGATACATCTCACCAAGCTTGTTCCATAGCTTCTTTGTAGAGCTCTCTTCATGGTTATTGTTTAGAACAAAGTCTACCAAGAACAACCTTATTAGACCCTTAGATTTACAGTCCATAACATCATTTTGAGTAGTTGTAGTAGGACCTAAAGGTCTTGAGACATTCACTTTAACATCCCATAAATATTGATCTATTAGTAGATTGTCCATCTTTAGCTTCCACATCTCAAAATTACTTCCAAAAATTTCTCCATCTCTATTCTTTGTAATGAACTTGAAATTTGAAAATTCTTGTAACAAGATCAAAAAATATCTTTTGCATAATCTCCCACTCGAATCTGGATTAGTTCCAAAAACCCAACTATCCACAATTGAAACCATATGTGATCAAACTTTGATACCACTTGTAAGAAAGTTAATTAATGAAACAACTTCCTACATTAACCTTGAGAGGAGAGTAGTGTGAATTTTTTTACAGATCGTTAGAACATTATAAAAACTCGATAGAAATAAACATAAATAGCATGCATACAACAACATAGTGATTTACGTGGGGAAAACCTTTTCAAGAGAAAAACTCCACACTCCAAAATCCACCTAATATATTATTTAGAAATCAATAACAGATTTAAACATACTTACAAAGCAAGATTTTCATAGGAGTATCACCAACTAGAGATTCAAAGGTAACTCAATAGCTATAAGACGCTTACACAAAACCGCCATCTCATGCACCTCATATATAGGAGATACAATATATGAAATCATCAAACAATATTAAAAAACCATGAGCTAAAACCACCCAATAAAGTGGTACCCATCTTATCCACAATCCTAGGTGCCCTATGATGTATCAAAACACACATCAACGCATGCACCTCCCTTTTATAGCTCATTTATGTGTTTGATGCATTTTTTATATTTCCTATTTCAGGAGACCCAATGTCTGAAGGCCATAAATTTTTAATTGGGTGTCCAATTGACAAATTTTTTGAAGTGTCGATATGCTCACAATGTTACCTATCAAGCTATAACTCTCTACACTGATTAGTGACACTTTTGGGCTATTTCAAAGCCTCTAAAGCCATCAAAATTGACTATGAAACTTTCATTCACAACTTTCGAGAGCAAACACTTTAATATCTTCAAATCTAGACATGATCTTGCAATGAATTTTTTTTGACATGCTTATCTAACCAATTCAAAGCTTTGGAGAAAAGCTCAAACCAATCTATGCTCAAATAAAAAAATTAATAAAAATAGTAACCTTATGTATATGCAAGGTTGAGACACCATTTTCTTAAGATTTTACCACTTGTCGAACACCTTGCAAGAGAAAAGGGAGTAACTACAAAATAATTTAATTGCTAGGAACCATGAGGCCCATAGATTGTGACCACCATTTTAACTTCTTTGTGATCACAACCTTAGATAAAGAAACTATAACATTCATCAAATTCTATACCTTAACTAGCTTCACCCTACAATTTTTGACCATATCTTTGACAACATGATATTAAACATAAATGTATTTGGATTGGGCATGAAACATCGGGTTCTTAGCTAGAAAGATGACACTTTGACTGTTAGAATAAACTATCACTGTACCTTGTTTTATTCTAATATTTGAACACAGTCTCTTAAGACAAATTGTTTCATTACAAGCATGAGTAGTTGCATTATACTTTGCTTTAGTAGTGGACAAAGCAACCGCAACCCATCCCTTACCCATATAACTAACTAAACCACTAAATAAAGTAAAGACATAAGCACTGGTAGATATTATGCTATCAACATTGTGCACCCAATCTGAATTCACATAACCATGACTATCAATGTAAATCTTGTTTCCTATCAAATTACCATGATAACACAAAGAATATTCTAAGGTACCCTTCAAATTTTTGAATAATCTTTTAATTGCATCCCAATGAATCCTACAAGTATTAAACATATATCTGGAGAGAGTTCCCACTACTTGGGTAATGTCTGGTCTGGTGTAGACTATAACATACACTAAACTTATAAGTATACTATAGTAAGACACTATGCTCATGTCTTCCATCTCTGATGTGGATGTAGGATAATCTGAAACAAATAATTTTATTCCATCTATAAAAGGAACACATAATGGTCTACAATCCTACACGTTGAACCTCTGTAAAACTTAATTCACATACTTTGACCTAGCCATTTCTTTATGGTCACTCTATCTCTTCTAATTTCCATCCCAAGAATGTGTTACACTGGACCAAGATCTTGCATTTCAAATTTAGCAGCAAGCTAAGAGTTTAGTTCTAAAACCATACCTTTTCCTTTACCAACGAGTAACATATCAACAACATATAATGCAATATATAGGAAACGATCACAATCAGATTTATAAGAAACTCAATGGTCTAATTTAGAACACTCAAATTGGAAACTCAACATGTATGTATCCAATTTAAGATACCACATCCTAGGAGTCTGCTGGAGACCATACACATATTTCTTCAATTTACAAATCAAATTACTTTTACCTTTTACCACATAGTACTCTAGCTGTGTCATATAAATATTTTCCTCAAAATCACCATGAAGGAAAGTAGTTTTCACATCCATTTGCTCAACCTCTAAATCATAAGTACCAACAATAGAAAACAAAAATCTAATGGATACCATTTTTGTAAGAACAAACATATCTCACCATAATCAATACCCTCAATTTAATATTAGCCTTTCACAACCAACCTTCCTTTATACCTCCATCTGAACCAATTTTTTCTTGAACACCCATTTGCAACCAATAGGTTTACGTCCTTCAGGAAATGGTACAAGATCCCATGTATCATTATTTTTCAAAGATGCCATTTCTTCTTCCATAGCAATCTTCCAGGGTTGTGCATCATTCATACCTAATGCCTCTTCTATAGAGATAAAATAATCCACATTAGTATTCAAAGAAAAAATACATCTCCAACGATCAAGGGAATACCTTTCAGGTGGTTGTCTCTATCTTGTAGACATTTGAAAAAGTTGACTTGGAGGTTCTTCCTCCTTTGAAGATTCAGAGCTAGATGAGCTCTCCTCAACTTGTTGCCTATCTAGGGGTCTCAATTCAAATCTTTTAGGCATAAAAGGAAATTTAATCACATCTTCTTGTTTAGTTTGTTCTGGATGGAATGTGTAGATTCCATCTACACAAAGGGACCTTGCCTCTTCCTTTCTCAAATTGGCCACACTAACGTTCGCAAACTCTTCACCAAGATTGCCTAGGTCTAGCAGCGTAACCCGACAGAATGCCACATGTTAGATTGCCGAGGTTTTTTGCTCGATGTGCAGGAGTTTCCCTCAAGAAGGCCTGCCAATGTGACACGTGTCCCATCAGAATCCTCTCTCTCATCCAAGATGCCAACTCATATTCCCAGAATATGGTCATTCACATGCTTTTTCATAGTCCAATTGCAAGCCGACAAATTTTAAAAGACATATTCTCAGTCAAGCCATGCAATCATAAGCGACCTCACAAAATCAGCTTGATCGACTTCCTTTTATCAACAAATGGAGCACATCTCGTGAACGATCAGTAAGAGGATCACACTTGTCCTCAACATGAGAAAATCAAGGACTCGACGCTTTTAGGAGTGAAGCTTGTTTTTTCCTTATAAAAGCCCATGAGCTCATATTGCAGCAGGAGGAGGATGACTGGTTATGAGCTTGGAAGTTTTACTATGAAATAATTGTAAAATCATAGTCGTTTTTTGTTTGGAACTCCATGGTTTTATCACTAGAGGTGTATGTAATGTCATTAGTTTTCTGGAACTTATTCTCCAGCCTTGGCGTTTTTTCTCTTAATGAATTATGGAAGCTGTGCCCATATGACCTTTTTTCTTTTGTTAATCAAAGTGTCTTGTGCTAATTTCTTCTAAATCTGGTCTAGTTTACTCATGTGGGTATTTTTATTTTCAGTCTAATAAGGTGCGCTTATGATCATGGAAGTTTTCTTCTCTTCATAGGACACCTAAAATGGAAGATGAATTGTATCCTTTGCAACCTATTCCTCATGAAATCACATTTTGGAGGCTAAAACCTTCTTGTTGAACCCTTGAAGGAGTTATTCTAATCGAGAAGCAAGAACCCATTCTTGGGATCTCTCAGTTAGGATCATCTCCCTGCATCGTGTTTTTAGGCATAAGGGAATTAGCATTCCTTAAGAATTTTTTCCTTTTATTTAGACCTTTGTAGGTGCTTCCTGTAGTCAATATCTGAATACTATGCTCTATGCCCCGTAAGTTTCGTTCATTCTGTTGTCCCGTCTAACAATGAAGGGTCTATGGTGCATCATGTCTTTTCTATAATGGCATAAATTTTTGAACAACAATGATCAAAACCCTATGGATATTATCATACATATTCCTAGTTGAACTACAATAGGTCATCCCTTAAATCAAATCTTTACTATGGTGTATCACCCTTCTTAGCTTAATCCATTGGTGAAGATTATCCTCTCCCTTTTCTTCTCCCAATCTTGAATAGCCGACTTCTAAAATCTCGAAGGTGGTTTCACAGGGTGTCTGTCCCATTCCTGTGAAACTTCTGAACTGCCTCTTTAAAGGCATAAGCCTTTTGAGGATCAACATAATGTAACAAAAGGAGGCTGCCTTAGTTTCTCTAAAAATAACACTTCTACTATGTATTATGTTATGTGCAAAAGGTCCCAAATCTTGTAGCCTTTCACACCATAACTATATTCGATGAAGATACATTTCATATCCTTGTTCTCCAACTTTGTTTGCTTCTCCTTTGGCACATGTGCATATGCCTCATGACAAGTAAAAACTTTAAGATGTCTCAATGAAGGCTTATGACTCGACCATGTCTCCATAGGCATTTTGTCAACAAGAGTTGATGCAGGAGACCTATTAATTAGGTAGCAAGCGATGGCAACAACTTCAGCCCAAAATTTTTACTCTAGATCAACACAACTCAACATACTCCTAGTCTTCTCCATCAATGTTTTGTTCATTCTTTCTGCAATACTATTATGTTGTGGAGAATATAGAGTTATCTTCTATATGTGAAGGCCACAATCTTTACAAAATCTATCGAATTCATTGGAGAAAAATTGACTGCCATTATTCCTCCTCAAACATTTTATTTTCCTCCCAGTCTGTAATTCAACCATTGCTTTAAATCTACTGAAAACTTTAGTTTTATTCTTTAGTAAATATACCCATGTCATTCTACTAAAATCATCAATAAATTAAAAATAATATATGGATTTTCCAATGGAAAGAACATATGCAGGACCAAACACATCAGAATGAATAATATCCAACACACCACAAGATTTATGAGAACTTGAGTTAAACTATCTCAAAATTACTTCTAGAAAATGTTTCGACCTCTATTCTACCTGAGGAACTTTCCATTTGCAAGTTCTTGCAATAAGATCAAAATGTATCTTTTGCACAAGCTCCCACTTGAATTTGGATTAGCTCAAAAAACTCAACTACCCACAATTAAAACCAAAGGTGATCAGGCTCTGATACCACTCGTAAGAAATTTAATTAGTGGAACAACTTCCTACACTGACCTTAAGAGGAGAGTAATGCACAAAATTTTATAGATTGTTACAATAGTTATTAAAACTTAACAAAAATAAATAAATATAATGCATACTGTAGACACCTAAAAATGGTCAACGCTTGCGGGATCATACTTTAACATTTGCGCATTGCCTCATTTTAGGTTTTTGCGTCGCATTAACATTTCTCTTATGTCACACACTTGGTTTTTATCATTTGCGAGCATCGAGTCCTTCTTCTGCATTCCTCATTTTTATTGCTTTTGAATTAGGGTTTTGTCCTCTTATCAATCTTATCATTTTGAGATCGATTTATCATCGATCCTCGTCCTTATCAATCTCGTCGTTTTACGATTGATTCATTGTCGATCCTTGTCCTCTTCAATCATGTCAATTGGCGCATATCAATTTGGTCAATTTGTCAATCAATCTCAATTGTTTATCAATCAAATCAATTCAAAATCATGGTCGAATCGACATCAAATCAATTTTATATCAAGACCTAATTGTCGTCCTTGCATTTCTAATTTAACCTTGTTTGTCATTTTCTCTCCATTTTCCCTCTAGGTTAAATAATTTATTTATTTATCCTAAGTCTTCTTGTCACAATTAAATGTTTATTTAATTGGCTAATTAATTCCTCCTATTTTTGTAAATTAATTAATTAATGAGAAATTATTAATTAATTTACCTAATTTGCATCAATTTTCTAATTTCCAAGTCATCATTTCTAACTTAATTTTCTAATTTCTCCTAAATTCCTAAATGTCTATTTCTATTTCAAAAATCTTGTCATAAATCCTTGCATAGCAATTTGTCATAATTTGTCATAAATTGACAATCAATCAATTTTGCATAGAAAGTGCATAATTTGTCATAAATTGACATTTTTGATTTACAATTTCTATTTGAATTGAATCGTGCTAATTTGATCCATCTCTCCAATTTGTCTATAAATTGGATGAATTTCTTCAATCTGAATCTAATAATCACTTTGTCGAATCAATCACGCTTCGAGTACTCTTGCGCCATAATCTTGTCTATTTGCTTTCATCTCATGTGTATGCACTTGAAGGTGAGATCCACAAAACAAAGGCTATTTGGAGAAGAAAGAAGAACAATGGAGCCGCATGAAGGAAGCATTTAGATCTACATCTGGTTTGCATAATCTTTAAGTTTTAAATGTTTCATTTTCATGTCTCTATTGAGTGTGTTAGGATAGATCATTACATTTAAGTTTTCATGATTGGGCTAGATTAGTTTTTATATGCTTGTGATGATTTCCACATTTCCTAGCTACATTAATTTTTTTTATATGCTTGTGATGATTTCCACATTTCCTAGCTACACATACCACAATGCAGTGATTTACATGTGGAAAACCCTTTCGGGAGAAAAACCCCACACTCCAAAAGCTGCCCAATATATTATTATTTTTGGATTAGATATCATATAATCATTACATATCATCTCATTTGAGCATCCAACTTATTACAAATATAAGCTCCTTTCGAGCAAACTAACAACAAGTGGAAGACCAAGGGTCACAACTTAGAAATCCACTTAGGAAGACCAAGAGTCTACATAAAGGTGTCCCTCATGGGAGTTGAACTTGGGTCTCCACATTGAGAACTCAATGCTTTAACCAACTAAGCTCAACCCCTTGGACCCCAATATATTATTTAGAAATGAATAACAAATTATAATACTTGTAGAGAAATCTTTTCACAAGACTATTACCAACCACAGATTTATAGGTAACTAAATAGTTATAAGACTCTCACACAATCTCCATCTTACACACCTCAAATACAGGAGATACAATACTCAAATTTTCAAATGGTATTACAAAACAATGGGCTAAAATCACTCAATAAACACATCTTATCTCCAATCCTAGGTTCCCTATAATGTGCCAAAATAGACATCAACACATGTACCTCACTTTTACAACTCTTTTATGTGTTCGATACATTTTTATATTTCCTATTTCAGGAGACCTAACTTCTGGAGGCCATAAATCTTGAACTAGGTGTCCGATTGATGAACTATTTGAAACATTGAAAAGATCACAATCTAATCTCTCAATCTTTAATTCCCTATGTCAATTACAAAACCTTTTGGTCCATTTAAGATTCTCTAAATATGTGAAATTTGACTTTGGAACTTTCATTCACAACTTTAAAAAATAGACACACTAATATCTTGAAATCTAGACATGATCTTGCAATGAAAATTTATTGACATGCTTATCTAGCCAATTCAAAGATTTCAACGAAAAGGGAATATTTACACAAGAATTTAATTGCTAGGGGTTATGAGGCCCATAGACCCCAAACACCATTCGAACTTCTCTATGCTCACCACCTTAGGTAAAGAGTATGTAACATTCATCAAAGACTCTACCTTAACCAAATTCACCCTACCATCCTTGACCACATCTTTGACAAAATGATACTAAACATCAATGTGTTTGGTTCAGACATGAAAGGTCGAGTTCTTATCTAGGCATATCACTCTTTGATTGTCACTATACCTTGTTTTATTCCAATATCTGAACACAATATCTTAAGCCAAATGGCTTCTTTACAAGAATGAGTAACTACCATATACTCTACTTCAGTAGTTGACACAACAACCACAACCTATCGCTTACTCATCCAACTAATTGCAACACCAAATAAAGTAAACACATAAGCACTAGTGGATCTTCTAATATCATCATTACCTGTCTAGTCTGAATCCACATAACCATAAATATCAATGGAAATCTTGTTTCCTATCAAATTATTATGATAACACAAATATTATTCTAAGGTACCCTTCAAATATTCGAATACCCTTTTAACTGCATCCCAATGAATTCTACCAAGATTAGACATATATCTAGAAAGAAATCCCACTGGTTGGACAATGTCTAGTCTTGTGCAGACCATAGCATACATCAAACTTCCAATTGAACTCTAGTAAGACACTATTCTCATGTCTTCCATCTCTGATGGGGATGTAGGACAATCTGAAATAGATAGTTTGTTCCAACTTTAAAAGGAGCATATAATGGTTTAAAATCTGTCATATTGAAAATTTATAAAATTCAATTCATATAGTTACTTCGGCCCTAACCATATCTTTCTGTTCGTATATCTTCTAATTTCCATCCCAAGAATGTATTTTGCTACACGAAAATCTTTCATTTCAAATTTAGTAGTAAGTTGAGACTTTAGTTCTGAAATTATACCTTTCCCTTTACCAATGAATAACATATCATAAAAATATAATGCAATGTACATGAAACATTCACCATAAAATTTATAATAAATAGAATGATCTGATTTTGAACTCTTGAATCCAAAACTCAACACATATTATCAAATTTTTGGTACCACATCTTAGGACGTTGCTTACACAAAAATTTCTGCAATTTACAAACCAAATTACTTTTATATTTTATGACATAGTCCTCTAGTTGTGCTAGATAAATATCCTTCTCCAAATCACCATGAAGGAAAGTAATTTTAACATCCATTTGATGAACTATTTGAAGCACTGAAAAGCTCACAATGTGCTCTATCAAGAAATAACCCACCAAGTTGGTTACAAACAATTTTAGAAAACCAATCTATATTGGAAGTCATATGAAAAAATGCACTTGAGTCAATTAACAATACATAATTACCTACATGAATATTGAAAGTTGCAATGAACACATCACCATCCTCCTTGAACCAGGAATAAAAATCAGAATTCTTTTTTTTTTTACTTCTTTTCTCCTTTGCAATCCTTACAAAAGTGTCCCAATTTACCACAATTCCAACAAATGACTTTGGACTTTTTGAGATATTTGGATCTCTCTCTAGACTTGGGTTTGTCATGTTTCTCATTCTTCTTGCCTCTTTCCTTATGTCTTCCATGAATAGTTAGGACTTCCTTTGATCTGATGGATACCTTCCTCTGCATCTCTTCACCAAGCAAGGCACCCACCACATCTTCAGACTTCAAAACAATAGAAGTACTCACAATAGCCATAAGAAGTGAATCCCAGGAATCAAGAAAAGAACAAAGAAAGATCTGACATTTCTCCTCTTCATTTATCTTGACACCAAAAAAATTCAATTGAGGCACCAACATATTGAATGCTTCCAAGTGGTTTGTAATCCATGCAACCTCTTCCACTCTTAAGGAATATAATTTCGTCAAGAAAATATGATTTAATAAAGATTTGGGTTGATACATCTCACCAAGCTTGTATACCTTCTTAGTAGAGGTCTCTTCATGGACATTGATTAGAATAGATTTTTCCAAGTATAATTTGATTAGACTCTTGGCTTTACAGTCCATAACATCATACTAAGTAGATATAATAGGATATGAAGGTCTTGAGACATTCACATCAACAACATCCCACAAATCTCGATCTATTAGCAAATCCTCCATCTTCAACTTCCACATCTCAAAATTACTTCCATAATTTTTTTTCACCTCTATTCTCCTTAACGAACATGGCATCTAAAAATTCTTTCAACAAGATCAAAAAGTATCTCTTACACAAGCTCCCATTCAATTTTGGATTAGTTTAAAAAACTCAACAAATCACAACTGAAACCAAAGGTGATTAGATTATGATACCACTTGTAAGAAATTTAAGTAGTGGAACAAATTCCTACACCAACCTTAAGAGGAGATAAATGCAAACAATTTTACAGATCGTTATAGTCACATAAACTTAACAAAAATAAACATAAATAGCATGCATATCACGACATAATGATTTACATGGGAAAAACCCTTTCGAGAGAAAAATTCTATGCTACAAAAGCCACCTAATATGTTATTTAGAAATCAATAATAAATTACAATATACTTGTAGAGAAATCTTTTCATAGGAGTATCACCAACCAAAGATTCATGGGTAACTCAATAGCTATTAGACTCTTACCCACAACCTCCATCTCACATACCTCATATATTGGAGATACAATACATAAAACCATACAAAAATATTACATTTAACCATGGGTTAAAATCATCCAATAAAGTGACACTCATCTTATCTCCAATCTTAGATTCCCTATGATGTGTCAAAACACACATCAACATATGTACCTCCTTGTTACAACTCATTTATATGTTTGACACATTTTTATAATTCTTATTTTAGGATACCCAAATTCTAGAGGCCATAACTTTTGAACCGAGTGTTTGATTAACAAATTGTTTGATGCCCTCATAGTTGACTTCAAAAGTTTTGTTTGCAACTTTTTAAAATAAAAATGTTAATATATTTAAATCTAGACACAATCTTGCAACCAAAATTTATCAACATGCTTATCTAGCCAATTCAAAGCTTTGGGATTTTTTTTGGATGAATCCATGCACAAATACAAACTTATTAAAATAGTAATCTTATGTGCATGCAAGGTTGAGACACCACTTTCCTAACATTCTCCTAGATGTCCAACACCTTGCAAGAGAAAAGGGAGTATGTACACAATAAATTAATTTCTAGGGGCTATGAGCCCCATAAACCCTGAACACCTTCTAAACTTCTCTATGCTCATAGCCTTAGTTAAAGAGTCTGCAACATTCATCAAAGCATCCACCTTAACCAACTTCACCTTGTCATCATTGACCATGTCTCTAACAAAATGATACTAAACATTAATGAGTTTGGTTCGAGCATGAAAGGTCAGGTTCTTAGCTAGGTAGATCACACATTGACTGTCACAATAAACGATCAGTACACCTTGTTTTATTCCAATATCTAAACACAATCCCTTAAGCTAAATGGCTTCTTTACAAGCATGAATAGTTTCCATATACTCTACTTTAGTAGTGGAAAGGACAACCAAATCCTTTTACTTACTCATCCAACTAAATGCACCACCAAATAAAGTAAACACATAAGCATTGGTGGATCCTCTGCTAACATCATCACCTACCCATACTAAATCCACATAACCATGAATATCGATAGAAATCTTATTTCCTATCAAATTACCATGATAAGACAAATAATATTTTGAGGTACCCTTCAAATATCTGAAGACCCTTTTAACTACATCCCAATGAATTCTACCAGGATTAGACGTATATCTAGAAATAACTCCCACTTCTTAGGCAATGTCTGGTCTAATGCAGATCACAACTTACATCAAACTTCTAAGTGAACTCTAGTAAGACACTTAGCTCATGTCTTCCATCTTTGATGCGGATTTAGGACAATCTGAAATGATAATTTTGTTCCAACAATAAAAGGAACACATAATGGTCTACATTCTTGCAAGTTGAACATCTATAAAATTGAATTCACATACTTACTCTGACCTAACAATATCTTTTTGTTCACTCTATCTCTTCTAATTTTTATCCCAATAATGTGTTTTGCTGAACCAATATATTTCATTTCAAATTTAGCAGCAAGTTGAGACTTTAGTTCCAAAATCATACCTTTCCCTTTACCAATGAATAACATATCATCAACATAATGCAATGTAAATGTATAAGAAATGATCATAATTTATTTATAAAAAACACAATGATCTAATTTAGAATGCTCAAATCTCAAACTCAACACATATGTATCAAATATTTGGTACAACATCCTAGGACTCTGCTTGAGGCCATAGAAACATTTCTTCAATTTACAAACCAAATTACTTTTACCTTTTACCACATAGTGCTCTGGCTGTGCCATATAGATATTATCCTCCAAATCACCATGAAGGAAATTAGTTTTCACATCTATTTTCTCAACCTCTAGATCATAAGCAACAATAATGGAAAAAAAAGTCTAATGGATGTCATTTTTACAATAGGAGAAAATATCTCACCATAGTGAACATCCTCAATCTTAGAGTAGCCTTTCCCAACCAATCTTCCTTTATACTTCTAAATACCTCCATCTAAACCAATCTTTTTCTTCAACACCCATTTACACCAACAGGTTTATATCCTTCATGCAATGGTAAAAGATATCATGTATCATTCTTTTTCAAAGATGCCATTTCTTCTTCCGTAGCAATCTTCCAGGATTCTGCATTATTCATATCTCACGCCTCTTCTATAGATCTAGGCTCATTCACATTAGTATTGAAAGAAAAAATACATCTCCAATTATTAGGAAAATATCTTTTAGGTGGTTTTCTATGTCTTGTATATCTTTGAATAAGTTGATTTGGAAGTTCTTCCTCCTCCTCTGAAGATTTAGAGCTAGATGAACTCTCCTCAACTTTTTGCCTATCTAGGGGTATCTATTAAACTCTTTTAAAAATAGACAGAAATTGAATCACATCTTCTTGTTTAGTCTATTTTGGTTGCAATGTAACAAAAGGAGCATTTGTTTCTTTAAAAGTAATACTTTGATTATGTATTACCTTTTGTGTATCAGGGTCCCAAATCTTGCAGCTGTTCACACCATAACTGTATTTGATGAAGATATAACATTTCACAATCTTGTTTTACAACTAAGTTTTCTTCTTTTTTGGCATATGTGCATATACATCTCAACAATTTTTTTAAAGATGTCTCAATGAAGGCTTATGACCTGACCATGCCTCCATAGGTATTTTTTGAACAAGAGCTTATGTAGGAGACTTGTTAATTAGGTAGCAAGTACTGGCAACAATTTTAGCCCAAATTTTTTTGTTCTAGTCCACCACCACCCAATACTCCTAGCCTTCTCAATTAATGTCTTGTTCATTCTTTCTGCAACTCCATTCGGTTGTGGAGAATACAAAGTTGTTTTCTTTATGTGAATTCCACAATCTTTACAAAATATATCAAAAATCATTAGAGAAAAATTCATTGCCATTATCAATCCTTAAACATTTTATTTTCTTCTTAGTTTGCAACTCAACCATTTCTTTAAATTCTTTAAATTGATTGAAGACTTAAGATTTACTCTTTAGAAAATATACCCATATCCTTCTATTAAAATCATCAATAAATTAAACATAATATTGTTACAAGTGCGGTTGCCATTGCACCAAAAGATCAACTTGTTAATGCCCGATACAACCACTAGACTTATAGAACCCACAAGTGGCGGCTAAGCCATGTCACAAACCCGAGCGCTGTGTTTCACAACAAAAGGAGACCAAGGGCACACACCTTGCAACAATCCGCCCAAACGCAAGAGTAAAACCACAAAACTGTCACGTTTCAGGCCAACTTATCAGCACAAGTGAATTTCAGTAATTCTAATTAAAAATTAATTTTAGTCAAACATATGGTCTATATAGATTAAATTATAGCTATCTTATATATGGGCCACAAATTTTCCAATCGAAATTGTCCACTAAATATATATTCTATACCACTTTGGGTTTGATTACCAAAATTTTTCTTTTTGAAAAACTCGATGTTTCAACAACTCCTACTCTTATAAATAATATTTTTTTGGAAATGTAAAAATACCCTTTTATAGATCTATAAGTGAATTTTCCAGAATATATATCTTTTAATATTTTACTTAGTTTCTATATTTTATATTTTATTTTTATTGAAAGTAGGTCATCAACACTAAACCATAAGGTTGATTATCTTGTAAAGGAAAAATAGTAAAATTTATTTAAATTTTTTGAAATAAATTGATGCACTAGAGAAAAGAGTCTATGTCAAGGTGATATAGTTTTTTTCTAATTTGGATAAATAATTAAGAAAAAAGATGATGCCAAATAGAAAGATATATATATATATATTCAATAAAAGTGGACATGCCACTAAACTATTTTTATTAATATATTCAATTTTTGTTTACAACGGGTTCAAAGGGCATACCAGCAGGAAATAACCCACAAGAAAACCTCCGGTTGCGGGCCGAAAAAGCAAAAATTAAAATAACCCAAATATCCTATTTACAAGATCAGTTTAAAACTGACCACCCATTACATAGCTTTAGAGATGTACATATCATGTGTCCAGATGCCATAAAAAAATGGAGATAACCACACAGCCCCATAAGGCCAAGATACCACTGAATTTGAAACTGCAGAAGCAACCTCATAGCGAATAACCATGTCGCATCAAAACCTCTCAAGATCGCAAAAAAATTCGAATAATTCCTGAGATATAATCCTGCATCAAAAAGAGATATGAACCAAAAAGATACCTGCATAATGTAATCAAGTCAAAAACCAAGAGCTTGAGCTCTCATTAGGAGGTTCCTTGTCCTCTCTCAAAGGAGGGACAATCTGCAAGGGGAATTCCAACCTTGGAGGCGCTGAAACCAAAAAACCAAGAGAGAGCAGCGAATGTAACGCCATAAGCAAAACCAAAGCCTTATCCACAAACTGAGGTGAAACCCAATTGTAGCGTCCTAAAATTGTGACACTTGCAATTTCGACTGCATTTGGGTCTTCACAATGGTGATGCAACACGGAACCTGAATGGAGACCCCGAAACTTGTTCATGACATCAAAAACTGCATTTTTCTGCACCCTGGCCTGGTCCTCCTTGCACCCTGCTGTCTCGGGAGGTGGGATCATGGCACCCAGCGCCCTAGTCCTTCAGGACTAGGGTGCCCAACGCCTTGGTCCCCCAGGACCATGGCGCTCAGCGCCCTGGTCCCTGGCCCTATTTTGGGCTCGGTCTCTTATGGGGCTTCGGGTCTTTAAGTTTGCAAATTGGAAAATAACATTTCCTGGTCGGCCTAAGGTCGGGAAAATCAGTCTATCAGCCCTAATTGACAAGTATATAAGCTACATTTCCTCTCCCATTTTGGAGGAGAGGGGAAAAAAGGTGAAAGCGATATTCAAACATTCAAGCATTCCTTCAAGCAATTGAGCATTCTAAGTCTCCATTCAAGGCTAAGTGTTGCATTCAAGACAAGGATTCAACCATTGAAGAGGAGATCACTTACAACACATTACATACTACATACATTACACCTTCGCATGTAAGAATACAAACATTCTTACAACAAGGTATCAGTACTTGTTTACATTACAAACATTTACATTTACAGCATTCTCATTTCTTGGTTAATTCCAAAACCGGGGTTTGACCTAAAGGCAAACCCCTCATCCCTAACCCCCCAATCATCCTCTCTTTTCTGTGTGTAGGTTGCAGGTATGCGGCTGTAATTGAAGATCTGGAATCCTTGTGCAGAGACGAACAGATCCCCCTTCGTTTCGCGGATTTTTCGGAGGACCGTGTGCACGTCGGGCGCCATCGTCCTGTCAACTTTCACTCAAATTTGCAGAACAGCACCGTCTCGACATTTTACTACTAATTCCAGGTCCGCAACTTCATCCTATATTCCTATCTCTGTTTATAAGTGAATCTTTCTCACTTTACATGCATTCCTAGTTCAATCATTCTATCTACATTTCTTTACAAAAGAGGGTATCCTTGATATCTTAACCCTTGAAACTCATTTAGAATCCAATCTTGCATTGCGTGGGATTGGATCTTGTGGATTTCAACCCCTCTTTTGAATGTAAAGTCTCTCTTAAGTGAAAACCATCAACCCTAGTGACTCTCCCTTCTCTCTCCTTGGAGTTGGGGAGGGGAGAACAACTAGGGTTCGATTTTTCCGCTTTACATTTTGGTGAACCCGACATGAACATCCTCATTCTGATTATTCATGGTTAGATCTGAAAAATTTGCTTCCCTAATTACATTTCCATGTTTGATCTTTTGCAAATTTTAGAGGTTAATTGCATAAAAACCCTAAAATTTTCTTTTTAAGTAATTAAACTTGTGAAATGTTTAATTGTTAATGCTTGTTTCAGATCTACCCTTCTATTGCAAATTGTCAATTCATATTTGTGCTCTAATTCTAAAAATTAAGTGGTTAAATGTCAAAACCCTAATTTTTAAGACCTTCTTGATTCAACCTTTGACTGATAATTTCACTAATCAAAACACCTCCAAATCGGCTGTAACTTTGGATTCTGCAATAAAATCACAATATCTTCCATCCCTGAAAATTTGGAAAAAAGTTGCGAGGACCGTGTGCACCCCGAGCGCCATCGTCCCTGACATTTTTTCCGAAATTTTGGGAGCTAGATCTTACTGTATTTTTCTGCTAAAATCCAGAATTTTGACTGATTTTATCAATTCTAACACTTTCAAAATTAAAGTCAAAGTTGGTCTAGTGATTGCTTGGATAAAGGCTTATAATCATTCAAAAATTGTTGAAATTAAAATTCATACCAAAATTGTGTTCCTTACTATCCTAAATCTGAAAAGTGTGTTGGCACTCATTCGAAATTTCAGTGCTTTATTCAAATTTTTACAATTTGTGACTTTTGAAATTAAGTGTTTAATTGCAACAACTCTGATTTCCGCTTTCAAATTTGAATTTTGCATGAAATTGAGTCAACTTTTAAATTTCAAAGCTTGCATTGCTTTCAGTATTCCCTCTAAAATCATAAAATTCAAAATTTCAGTTTCCCTCTCTTTTTCAAAATTCAAAATTTGCATTTTTCAACAATCTTGGTAGGGTTCAATTTTGAGATTGCAACTTTAATTTGGCCTATCTACAGATCGTAAAATCACTCAATTTTTTCAGATTAGCTTTAAAATCATCATAACTTTCATCCCTGAAAATTTCGAAAAAAGTTGCGAGGACCGTGTGCACTCCGTTTGCCACGGTCCCGGACATTTTTTCCGAAATTTCGGGAGATTGTCCTGATTGCATTTAATAGCTTAAATCTAGGAGATTGGCTGGTTTTATTGAAATTTGCTACCTCTAAAATTCAAAATCTTCTCTCTTTCTTTAGTGCATGAGTTTTACAACAATAAGCCCTACTTACACTATTCCCGTTAGACGAAGCCTTAGAATTAAGTCCTTCCAAGGTGTAATTACTGAGGAGATGGAACCTAATTTGAATGGCCTTTTTAACCAGGACATGGGTAATTCCTCTAATCCTCTTAATGATGAAGAAGCTCTCCATGAGGTTTCTGTAGAACAACTTTCAAAATTGGATAACCAATTTGATGATTTTCGACAATGGATGTCTCAAGAATACCCTGATAGTGAAGCTCTTTCATTAATTGAGGGTCTAAAACGTATGGTTCAAAGTGATAAGAATGGAATTGATATTTTGCGTGGTATTGCACACATTGTGGATTCGAATGTGATGCCTATGAAAAGTTGTGCCGAAACCTTAGGTTATACACAACCTCCTACTCAAGTCAATCATTCTATTCCTTTGACAACTCCTATTGCTAGTATACCTGCTTTTACATCAAACATAATGACTACTTCAATACAAGACATTCCTCCTATGATCACCAGTCATGGGGGCAATCCTTCTTCTTCAATCAACCCTCTTCCTTCATTCAATCTGTCTTCTTCATTCATTCCTTCAATGAGTGTTCCTATTATATCTCCACAAATAAACATGACACAAGGGGGCAATTCATTTAACCCTTCCATTCCTCCTTGTAGTGTTCCTCCTTTCCAATCATCTGCTATGACTAACTATCATAGTGTCCCACCACCTTACTCTCTACCTTCTTTCAATAACATAACACATCCATCACAATCTAACACGTCTAATATGAACTCTTCGATTGAAGCGACCATTAACAATCTTGCACAAACTGTCTCTTCTTTACAGCAACAAATTGCCTCTATGAATCGATCTAAGTTTAGTGTGCCGACATTTGATGTTGCGAGCCCACTTTCTCTTGACATTGTTAGAGCTATCCCCCCTAAACATGTTGAAATCCCGCAGTTGGAGCTTTATAATGGTAAGGGTGATCCTCTAACACATGTTAAGACCTTTCAAACAATATGTACCGATTTTGCTTATGACCAAAGGTTGCTTGCAAAACTGTTTACTAGAACATTAAGAGATAAAGCCCTACAATGGTATTGCTCATTGCCTTCCTATTCTATTACTTCTTTCGAACAACTTGCAAATGCTTTTATTCAACAATTTCAAAACAATATAAGTCCTAAAGTTACTTTGATTGATTTAATGCATTGTAAACAAGGTGTTAAAGAAAGGGTGACTGATTTCATTGGTAGTTATAAGCATTTGTATGCTCAAATTTCTTTTCCAGTACCTGACAATGATATTCAAAGAATCTTTATTTCTAATTTACAAAAAGATATTAGAGAAAAACTCCTGTTTTTTGAGTTTACTTCTTTCCAACAGTTGTGCGCAACTCTTCACAATTATCAACTGACTGTGAGTCAAATGGAACAAGCAAATCCTATGGCTTCGAGTGATAAGGGTGATAGTAGTCAACAACCATTTGGGAAGTTTAAACCGAACAGAGAGTCCATTAAATTCAATGAAAATATCATCAACAACAATGTGAATGCGGCATCAGGTGTGCCTCCTATTTCTAAGTTTTTCAAGAAAGAAAGAAAGTTTACTCCTTTGAATGAATCATTGCATAGTATTATGAATAAGTTATTGGAAAAAAATGTGCTTACTCTTCCTCCTATAAGGCAAATAGATCCTGCAAAGATTAACTCACCCTATTTTGATAACAAATCTTTTTGTCAATTTCATCGTCATCCTGGGCATGATACTAAAAAATGTTTTGCTTTAAAGGGTAAAATTCAAGATTTGATTGATAATAATACTATCTCTGTTTCTGGAGTGAATGATAAAGGTAACACATCTGTAGCTCCTCCTAACCAAAATCTTCAGATTTTTACTGATCCATTACCTTCTCATACCTCTAATGCGATTGATACTACTGATTCCTCTGTCTCACCTAATGATCTTGTGTCTATGACTCCGAATGTGATTAACTTTGTAGAGCAACAGAAAATCCCTAAAGAACCTTCCATCACATTTGATTCCAGTGAAACTATTAGGGCACCTGATGGTCCTTTATATATAGTTGCAAAAGTCAAGAATACACCTTGCCGTGGAGTGCTTATTGATCCTTCTTGTATGGTTAATATCATTACTGAAGAATTTCTTTTTACTTTGCAATTGAATCAAGTGATCTATGACGAAATAAATGTGGTTGTGAAACTATTTGATGCATTTTCTTCTCCTACAATTGGTTCCATTACATTACCTATTGAGGTCCATTACAAATCCCTTGATGTGGACTTTGCTATTATTCCATCATCCGAACAATTTCGTGTGAAGCTAGGCTATCCTTGGCTATCTTCCATGAAAGCTATTGCTTCTCCTATTCATAAGTGTTTGAAATTTCCCCATAATGGTGAAGTTGTTACTGTCAATCATAGTCTCTTTAAACCAGCTGAAAGAACTTCTAGCATTCCTATTGATTACTTTTGGCCTAAACAATTCCAATCTCTTCCTTCGCGAAGTGATCATCTTTTTAAATCTTATCAAAAGTGGAAAAAAGATATGATCCTATCTCTAAGCGAACCTAGAACACCCAAACTTGACATTCCTATCGTTCTTGAGAAGGAAGTTCTTCCTTTGAAAGATAAAACTAATGTCTTTCCTCAAGAAGATTCCCAACCCATCCCTATGGATGTGACTATGCCTATGATTAATAAACTTCCTAAAAGTAGACCTATCCCTCCTCGTCATGATGGACTTGGTCTCCTTCCTAAACCAAATATTCCTCCCTTATATGGAGCAGTTCCTCCTCCTTCCTCTTATGGAGAGAAGAGACCTTCCTCTTCTCCTAGTATTCAACCTAAGAGACCACAACCTAAACACCCAAGTGATAAGGATGAGAACATTCCTCCTCCTCACTCTTCGCAACTTCCTACTAAGACTAGATGAAATCGTTCTGCACGTGAACGCCGACGGAAGCATCGTCTTAGAGCTCAAGCAGCTGCTTCTCAAACTTTGCAATCCCCAAAAACACCTTCAGCCAGTATTATTCCATTTTCTCCTCAGCCGACGATTGAGCCGAAATCTCCTAAACATAAGATGCATGATGGTCTTGATCCTGTGCGAGTTAAAGATCCTATTTTTATAAATCTTGATGATGATATAGATTAAAATGTTATTCATGATGAAAATGTTACTCCTGTTCATTCTGATAGTGAATATGAATATGTTGATGTTGATAACCATCTATCTAACGAATTTTCTAAAGCACTTATCCTAGCTCCTAGACAAGAACAACGTGGCTCGGAACATGAACATAGCCCTTGTTTGGATCTTGTGATAGCTCCATCTGCTGTGTTGGATGTTCCTCCTCTAGCGTGTTTCCTACCTTCCTGAAATATTGATCAGCAAGATCAGGGGGTAGATGACGTGCTAGACTAGTTCATTAGCATAGTAGACTCTCTCCTCCTCTCTTTTGTTACTTCTTCTATGTGTTACTCTCATTCTTCTATTTGTTGTCCTTAGTGTTGTCTACTTGAGGACGATGCAAAACATTGAGATCTCTTTTGGTCTCTCTAATGTTGACTCAAAAGACACATGTGTTCCCTTCTTCTAGGTGACCTTCCTTGATTGGGGAATGAAGAACAATTATGCATACATACATATGATATACATGAATTACCATACAACATACTGACCCTGAGGAAAGCGAAGTCACCTTGTGCTTTGTGTTTCGTGTCTATTATCCTTGGGCTTATCTCACACTTGGGGGCTAAATCCTTGTGATAACGTGTTCCTTTCCTTTCTCATTTCTTATATGTATCACTACCTTAAAGCAATCACCCCCGATGAGGCGTGTGTGATCGCTTTAACGTAGGGGGCATACATCCCATCCATATCTTTTCAAGATACTTGAAAATTTCTTGACAAATTTAGCTTTGCCTTGAAAATTTTTGATATCTTTCTTGCATGACTCATAGTGAGGGAACCTTACTACTGATAGTCATGGTTCTCCCTCATGATCTTCCCTTTTACTTTTTCAATCGAATTCGTAAGATCCTTAGTCCACTAGGGGCTTGGTGTATCTTGCCTTCTTGACGTGGTGAAAGTTTTTCAATGTTGTTTCCTTGTACTTTACCGGAAGTATGAGTGTACGCTTATACTCCCGCTAAAGTGGGGGCTAAATGTAGCGTCCTAAAATTGTGACACTTGCAATTTCAACTGCGATGCAACACGGAACCTGAATGGAGACCCCGAAACTTGTTCATGACATCAAAAACTGCATTTTTTTGCACCCTTGCCTGGTCCTCCTTGCACCCTGCTGTCCCAGGAGGTGGGACCATGGCGCCCAGCGCCCTGGTCCTTCAGGACGAGGGCGCCCAACACCCTGGTCCCCTAGGACCATGGCGCCCAGTGCCCTGGTCCCTGGCCCTATTTTGGGCCCGGTCTCTTATGGGGCTTCGGGTCTTTAAGTTTGCAAATTGGAAAATAACATTTCTTGGTCGGCCTAAGGTCGGGAAAATCAGTCTATCAGCCCTAATTGACAAGTATATAAACTACATTTCCTCTCCCATTTTGGAGGAGAGTGGAAAAAAGGCGAAAGCGATATTCAAACATTCAAGCATTCAAGCATTCAAGCATTCCTTCAAGCAATTGAGCATTCTAAGTCTCCATTCAAGGCTAAGTGTTGCATTCAAGACAAGGATTCAACCATTGAAGAGGAGATCAATTACAACACATTACATACTACATACATTACACCTTCGCATGTAAGAATACAAACATTCTTACAACAAGGTATCAGTACTTGTTTACATTACAAACAATTACATTTACAACATTCTCATTTCTTGGTTAATTCCAAAACCGGGGTTTGACCTAAAGGCAAACCACTCATCCCTAACCCCCCAATCATCCTCTCTTTTCTGTGTGTAGGTTGCAGGTACGCGGCTGTAATTGAAGATCTGTAATCCTTGTGCAGAGACGAACAAATCCCCCTTCGTTTCGCGGATTTTTCGGAGGACCGTGTGCACGCCGGGCGCCATCGTCCCGTCAACTTTCGCTCAAATTTGCAGAACAACACCGTCTCGACATTTTACTGCTAATTCCAGGTCTACAACTTCATCCTATATTCCTATCTCTGTTTATAATTGAATCTTTCTCACTTTACATGCATTCCTAGTTCAATCATTCTATCTACATTTCTTTACAAAAGAGGGTATCCTTGATATCTTAACCCTTGAAACTCATTTAGAATCCAATCTTGGATTGCGTGGGATTGGATCTTGTGGATTTCAACCCCTCTTTTGAATGTAAAGTCTCTCTTAAGTGAAAACCATCAACCCTAGTGACTCTCCCTTCTCTCTCCTTGGAGTTGGGGAGGGGAGAACAACTAGGGTTCGATTTTTCCGCTTTACACCAATCTAGTAAGTTTTCAAATGATTTCAAAGTATCCCTCAATCTATCACAAATTAAACCCATTCTCATTTCAAACAGTAATTCCCCACACCGCCCATTGTCCAAAAGATCAGAACAAGGAAGAAAGCCCCCATAATAAAAAGATTTATATTTTAGTACACACAACTTTTCAAATTTATTGAAAAATATATATACATAAAAAATAGTTAAAAATATATTTTTGCACTTAATTTTCAAGTTACCAACATACACAAAAAAAATGAAGACAAATAAGTAAAATTTACTATATTAAGTGTGACGCCTCATGTAACTTCAATTTCAACATTTTATCAACAACTAAATTATAGTGTTTACTTTATAAAAAAGTATATTCAAATTTTTTTAAATTACAAACATAAAACACACAAAAATATATACAATTTATTAGTTTACATGATTTCAAAATTCAAAACATATATTTCACTTTCTATTGATTCAATTTAAAAAGTTGAATCAACATTGGCCATTTTCTTTATAAAAGTGTGACACAAATTTGTGCTTTTACCTGCAAGCAAGGGGTTTGAACCTGCGACCAATATTTGATAGCACCTGTTACAAGTGCGGTTGCCATTGTACCAAAAGATCAACTTCTTAATGCCCGATACAACCACTAGACTTATAGAATCCACAAGAGGTGGTTAAGCCATGTCACAAACCCGAGCGCTGTGCTACACAACACAAGGAGACCAAGGGCACACACCTTGCAACAAATATGTCAATTTTCCAATGGAAGGAAGATCTATAGGACCAAACATATTAGAATGAATAAGATCCAACATGCCACAAGATTTATGAGAACTCAAGTAATACTGAATGTAGTTTTATTTTTTGTAAATGCAATGCTCACAAGAATCAATGTCAAGATTACGATCAATCCAACCTTCAACAAGGTTTAAAAAAATAAAAATCCTTAGACCCTTTTATCCAATGTGGCCAAGTCTTTGGTGTGATAACATAGTCTTCTCTACAAGTAACTTTTTTTCAAAAGAAAGAGCACCCTTGGGTATCCAAAAGTCATGACCATCTATTGAAGGTGAAACCCTCACATCTTCTAACTAAGTATCCACATATTTAATTACACTCAATAATGTATACTTCTAGCTTATACAATGGGCCAAATTTGACACCTCTAGCAATCATCATAATACCTCTAACCATTTTATGTTCTGCATCTACCTGCACACCCACATCTATCAGTTTGCTCACAAATAATACATTTTATTTTAGTCTAGGGAGATGTAACACACTGTTAATTCTTTTTATTATACCATTAGGAAATCTTATTCTAAATTTATGATAACTGTTGTCACAAAAGTATACCCACTTGATGAACAACCTTGATCATCAACCCTGTAACACATTGAAACAACCTCCAAGTGTGAGACCTTGCATAATGTGAGGCTGAGTCTCCAGAGAAGGCCTACTTCCTTTCCAATCTAAATGCAAGTGTTGGTTTAACCCAACACATATAAATATATTCTACTTATTTTGAGGGGGGAAAATGGGGAAGAAGGAATTCTTGAAAGGGGAAAAGAGGTTTGCTCCTAGATTGAAGTTTAATCTTCCATGTCTATAGCTGCATAAAACACCAATAAAACCACCCAAAGGATGCACAAGTTTCTACCTAAATCAACTCCTTATTGTATGAGTGAAGGTTGGATTTCTTGTAAGATGGCAAGGGGAACTGATTTAGTTCATAGATGACATCTACAAAGGGATCAACACAATCACCTATGCTAAGGAAAACAAATTAAGATGTATTCAGACAAGAAGGTAAGAAAATTACACAATTTGTCTAAACTAAAAGAAGGCAAAATAGGCTAATTCTATTAATGGAAGGCAAATTTTTTTTTATAGTTGCAGAAAAACATAAGTTTTTGTAACAGAAAAGTAAGAAAATCCCCGAAAAGGGCTACAAAATTGCCTTTGTAGTCTAGACATAACTTAGATTGAACTATAGTTAGAAACCCTAACCCAACTAGGGTTAGGTTACAAAATATCAGAAAGAGGAAGATCAGATTGATTGATATGATGGCATGTACACAACACCTTTGAAAATATCCTCCCCTACTAGGAAGAAGAAAAATCCCTCCAGAAAGGGGAAATCTCTATGCATGATGCACTGGGATGGTGTCGGCAAAATATCCTGCAGATTCATGTCTAGAGTAATGACAAAGATACCTGGTGGTTTGAAAGTGGTTGGGAGCAACCCTGGTCAAGTTTGGGCTACCGATAGGACAAAACTGATTGTTGACCACTAAAGTTGACAACCACATTGGGCAACCATTTGAATTTTGTTGCGCTCCTCGGATTTGATTTTGGGTCGTTGGATGATCCCTATTGTACACAGATGGCCGCTTCATATTTTTCCATGAAGCTCTTCAAAGGGCTCAACTGAAGTTTAAAACATGGCCATCAATCTGGCCCTTTAAGAAAATTTAACGATGAAGATCGCGCCACATCGCCTTGGTCCTCCAACATGGGATGATGGGGGAGAGTGCTTTATTCTTTGTTTGTTATCTCGCATGACCATTTGATTTTCCTTTTTCATCGTGCAGGGTGGTAGGGGAATCAAATCGGCTTCACTTGTTATCCCGCGAGGCCCTTTACACTCTCTTTTTAATCACGTGGGGTGGAACGGGAAAAGGATTTTCCCTACCACTGTCTTACTATCCCATCAACCCATGCTACATTTGGCAATCACAATTTATCTCGTGGGGTGACGAGGAAAAGCCTTCCGCCGACTTTGACTATCTTCATTTCACAATGCGGGATGGCGAGGGCCCCACCTACCTTACGCTTGACCCAACCCATTGTCCCATGCTGTCATTTGATTGCTCTTTTGTGCCTTCAGGGGGTGAAGAAAGAACTAATTTCCTTCTTCCCTGCCATCCCATGTGTTGAAATTTTATTATCTTAGCTTTCA
This sequence comes from Cryptomeria japonica, assembly GCF_030272615.1. NCBI lineage: Eukaryota > Viridiplantae > Streptophyta > Pinopsida > Cupressales > Cupressaceae > Cryptomeria > Cryptomeria japonica. Next base: position 186,313,586 of record NC_081406.1, on the reverse strand, counting down.
TTGGGTGACTAACATGGTGTGACTAACATAATGCTAGCCATGATAACTTCTTAGGTTGGATCTATATGGATAAAGTTGACACAAAAATAGTCAACAATAACCAACAATATCTAAATCAGATCATCACCCATGTACACCTTACCTCCTAAATTCTTTTTATTCAGAAAGCCAATCTCTGTTGGAAGTCATATAAAAGGATGCACTTGAGTCAATCAACTATGTATCATTACTTGCATGAGTGACCAAAGCTATAATGAACACATCACCATCATCCTTCTTAGAGTAAGAATCAAAATCAAACTTCTTGTTCTTCTTCTTTTCTTCTTTGCAATCCTTACTGAAGTGTCTTGATTTACCACAAGTCTAACAAATGACTTTGGACTTTTCAAGAGATTTGGATCTCCCTCTAGACTTGGATTTGTCACGCTTCTCATTCTTGTTGCCTTTTTCCTTAGGTCTTCCATAAATAGTGAGGGATTCCTTCGAACTGATAAAATACCTTCCTCCACATCAATAGAAGTACTACCGATAGCCTTTACAAGAGAATCCCATGAATCAGGCAAAAAACAAAACAAGATCTAACATTTCTCTTCTTCATCCATCTTGACACCAATAGATGCTAATTGTAACAGCATATTGAATGCTTCTAGGTGGCCTGTAATCTGTCCACCATATTCCATTCTCAAGGAATACAATTTATTTCTCAATAAAATCTATTTTAATAAGGATTTGGTTTGATACATCTCACCAAGATTGTTCCATAGCTTCTTTGCAAAGGTCTCTTCATGGATATTGAATAGAACAAAGTTTGCCAAGCACAATATGATTAGACCCTTTCCTTTACTGTCCATAATACCATACTAGGAAACCATAGTAGGATCTGATGGTGTTGAGACATTTGCATCAACAACATCCCACAAATCTCGATCCATTAGTAGATCCTCCATCTTTAGCTGTCACATCTCAAAATTACTTGTAAAAGATTTCTCCACCTCTAATCTCCCTAATAAAATTTCCATCTGAAAATCCCTACAACAAGATAAAAAATTATCTTCTACACAAACTCCCACTTGAGTATGGACTAGTTCAAAAAACCCCAACAAACCACAACAAACCAAAAGTGATCAAGGTTTGATACCACTTGTAAGGAAGTTCATTAGTGGAACAAATTTCTTCACTAACCTTAAGAGGAGACTAATACAAAAACTTTATAGATTGTTACAACAGTTACATAAACTTAATAAAAATAAACATAAATAACATGCATAGTATAACATAGTGATGTACGTGGGGAAAACCCTTTCGAGAGAAAGACCTTAGACTCCAAAAGATTCCTAATATATTATTCAGAAATAAATAATAGATTACAATATACTTGCAGAGCAAGCTTTCCACGAGTATCACCAACTAGAGATTTAGAGGTAACTCAATAGCTATAAGACTTTTACACACAACCTCCATATTACACACCTCATATATAGGAGAGACTTTTACACACAACCTTCATCTTACACACCTTATATATATGAGATACAATACGTGAAATTGTCAAATAATATTACAAAACTATGGCTAAAACAACCCAATAAAGTGGAACCCATTTTATCTCCAATCCTAGATACCCTATGATGTGTCAAAACACACATCAACATATTTACCTCCATTTTACAACTCATTTATGTGTTTGACGTGTTTTTTATATTTCCTATTTTAGGAGACCCAACTCATGAAGGCCAAAATTTATGAATTGGGTGTTCGATTGACGAACCATTTGAAGTGTCATAAAGCATGCCACATGTTCTATCAAGCTATAACCTTCTATGCCAATTATAGACACTTTTGGACCATTTTGGAGCCTCTAAAGCCCTCAAAATTGACTCAAGAAATTTAATTCCATCTTTCAAAAATAGAAAGTTTAATATCTTCAAATCTAGACATTATTTTGCAATGAAAATTTATCAATATTCTTATCTAACCAATTCAAAACTTTGGGAAATTTTTTGAACCAATCCATACTCAAATAAAAACTTAGAAAAAATAGTAACCTTATGTATATGCAAGGTTGAGATACCATTTTTCTAACATTCTCCCAGTTGTCTAATACCTTGCTAGATAAAAGGGAATATCTACACAATAGTTTAATTGCTAGGGCCCATGAGGCCCATAGAGTTCAAACACCATTTGAATTTCTCTGTGATCACAACCTTAGTTAAATAATCTACAATATTCATCAACGTCTTTACCTTAACTAGCTTCACCCTTACATCATCGACCATATCTTTGATAAAATGATATTGAACATCAATGTGTTTGGTTTGGTCATGAAACACAAGTTCTTAGCTAGGTAGATCACACTTTGAGTGTCAAAATAAATTGTCATAGAACCTTGTTTTATTTCAATATATGAACACATTATCTTAAGCCAAATGACTTTTTTACAAGAATGAGTAGCTATTATATACTCTGCTCCAGTATTGGACAAAGCAACCACAACTTTTCGCTTATTCATGCAACTAATTGCACCATCAAATAAAGAAAACACACAACTTGTGGATCTTCTTCTATCAACATCACTTGCCCAGTCTAAATCTACATAACCATGAATATCAATGGAAATATTATTTCTTATGAAATTACAATGATAAAACAATGAGTATTCTGAGGTACCCTTCAAATATCTAAAGACCCTTTTAATTGTATCCCAATGATTTCTACCAAGATTAGACATATATCTGGAAATATATCACACTGCTTGGGCAATGTTTTGTCTAGTGTAGACCATAACATACATAAAATTTTTAACTGCACTATTGTAATGTACTCTTCTCATGTGTTTCATCTCAAATGGGGATGTAGAAAAAATTGAGATAGATATTTTTTTCCAACTATAAAAGGAACACATTATGGTCTACAATCTTGCTTGTTGAACCTTTGTAAAACTGAATTCACATAATTAATCTAGCCTAGCCATAGCTTTCTATTCACTCTATCTCTTCTAATTTCCATCCCAATAATGTGTTTCGCTACACTAAGATCTTTTATTTCAAAGTTAGCAACAAGCTGAGAGTTTAGTTCTAAAATCATACCTTTCCTTTTAGCAATGAATAAGATATCGTCAACATAAAATGAAATATACAAGAAATGATCACCATCAGATTTATAATAAACACAATGATATCATTTAGAATTCTCAAATCTCAAACTCAACACATCTATCAAATTTTTGGTACCACATCCTAGGACTCTTCTTGAGGCCATACAAAGATTTCTTCAATTTACAAACCAATTTACTTTTACCTTTTACCACATAGTGCTCTTGCCATGCCATATAAATATCCTCCTTCAAATCACCACGAAGGAAATAATTTTTCTCATCCATTTTCTCATCCTTTAAATCATAAGCAACAACAATAGAAAGAAAAAATCCATGAATGTGATTTTTGCAATAGGATAAAATATCTCACCATAATCAACACCCTCAACTTGAGAGTAGCCTTTCACAACCAACCTTGCTTTATAATTCTCAATACATCCATCTGAACCAATCTTTTTCTTGAACACCTATTTGCAATCAATAGGTTTACATCCTTTAGGCAATGATACAAGATCCCATGTATCATTATTTTTCAAAGATGCCATTTCTTCTTCCATAGCAATCTTCTAGGACTTTGGATCATTTATATCTAATGACTCTTCAAGAAATCTAGGTTCATCCACATTAGTATTTCCAATCATTAGGCAAATACCTTTCAGGTTGTTGTCTATGTCTTATTCACCTTCAAACAAGTTGAGTTGGAGGTTCTTCCTCCTCTAAAGATTCAGAGCTAGATGGGATCTCCACAACTTCTTGCCTATCTAGGGGTCTTGATTAAACTTTTTCAGGAGTTGAAGGAAATTGAATCACATCTTCTTGTTTAGTCTATTTTGGCTGCATTTTAGCAGAAGGAGGCTTAGTTTCTCTAAAAAATAAAACTTCAACTATGTATTACCTTTTGTGAAATAGGGTCCCAAAGATTGTAGCCATTCACACCATAACTATATTTGATAAAGATACATTTCATAGCATTGTTCTCTGACTTTGTCCACTTCTCTTTTGGCACATGTCTTAATGAAAAATCTAAGATGTCTTAATGAAGGCTTATGACCTAACCACAGATCTATAGGCATTTTAGCAACAAGAGACGATTTAGGAAACTTGTTACTCATGTAGGAAATAGTGGCAACAACTTTAGCCCAATTTTTTTTTTCTAGACCAACACCATTCAACATATTCCTAGCCTTTTCCATTAGTGTACTGTTAATTCTTTATGCAACTCCATTCTATTGTGGAGAATGCGAAGTTGTATTTTGTTTGTGAATACCACAATCTATACATAATCTATTAAAATCATTAGAGAAAAATTCACCATTATTATTAGTCCTTAAACATTTTTTTTCTTCCTAGTCTACAACTCAACCAATGCTTTAAATTATTTAAATCAACTAAACACTTCAAGTTTACTCTTTAGAAAATATACCCATTTCCTTCTTACTAAAATAATCAATAAATAAAAATAATATGTGGATTTTTCGATGGAAGGAACATCTACAGGACAAAACACATCATAATGAATATGATTTAACACACCACAAGATTTATGAGAACTCAAGAAAACCAAATACGGTTTTGTTTTTCATAAATCCAATGCTCCCAAAAATCAACATCAAGATTACATTCATTCAAACCTTCAACAATTTTTTTTGTTTTTCAAGGTCCTTAAGACCCCTTTCTTCAATGTGGCCAAGTCTTTGGTGCTATAACATATTTTTCTATGTAGGTAACATAGTCTTCTTTGCAGGTAACATCTTCCAACGGAGTATCTATAAATTTAATTTTTACATAAGTTCTATTACTCTCAATAGTGTACGCTTCTATCTTATACAATGTGTGAAATTTGACACCTCTAGAAATCACCATAGCATTTCTAACCATTTTGCATCTTGTATCATAAAAGACTACTTGCATACTCCCATCTATCAATTTTCTCATAGATAATAAATTTCATTTTAGTCCAGGGATATGCAACACACCACTAATCCTTTTTATTCTACCACCATGAAACCCGATTCTAATTTTACCGTGACCAACAATATGTAAATGAGAATTATCACCCAAGTACACCTTACCTCCATTAAATTATTCATGTTCAGAAAACAAATCTCAATTGGAAGTCATATGAAACGATGCACTTGAGTGAATTAAGCATGGCCCATTACCTGCATGAGTGACCAAAGCCACAATGAACACATCAACATATTCCTTCTTGGACTTAGAATTAGAATAAAAATTCTTCATTTTCTTCTTCTTTTCTTCTCCACAATACTTACGAAAGTGTCCCGATTTACCACAATTCCAGTGAATGACTTTAGATTTTCCAGGAGATTTGGATCTCCCTCTAGACTTGGATTTGCCATTCTTCTTATTCTTGTTGCCCTTTTCCTTAGGTCTTCCACAAATAGTTAGGGATTCCTTAAAACTGATGGATACCTTCCTCCAAATATCTTCACCAAGGAAGGCACACACCACATCTTCACACTTCAAAATGGCAGAAGTACTACCCATAGCCATAACAAGAGAATCCCACAAATCAAACAAAGAACAAAGTGAGATTTGACATTTTTTGTCTTCATCCATCTTGACACCAACAAATGCCAATGAGCCACCAACATATTAAATCCTTCTAGATGGTCTGTAATCCATTTACCCTTTTCAATTCTCAAGGAATACAATTTCTTCCTCAAGATAATTTGATTTTATAAAGATTTGACTTGATACATCTCACCAATCTTGTTCCATAGCTTTTTTGCAAATGTCTCTTCATGGACATTGATTAGAATAGAGTCAACCAAACACAACCTTATTAGACCGTTGAATTTATAGTCCATAACATCATATTGAGTAGTTACAGTAGGATCCGAAGGTCTTGAGACATTCACATCAACAACATCCCATCTATCACGACCTTCATCTCCAGCTTCTGACAAGTATCTTTTGCACAAGTTGCCATTTGAATCTGGATTAGTTCAAAAAATCCAACAACACACAACTAAAACCATATGTGATTAGGCTATGATACCACTTGTAAGGAAGTTAAGTAGTGAAAGAACTTCCTAGACCAACCTTAAAAGGAGAGTAATGCAATTTTTGTTGAATATCATTACAACAGTTGCAAAAACTTAACAATAATAAACATAAATAGCATGCATAAGAAAACATAGTGATTACATGGGAAAAATCCTTTCGGCAGAAAAAATCGACACTCCAAAAGTCGCCTAATATATTATTCAAAAATTAATAATAGATTACAATATACTTGCAAACAAATATTTTCATAGGAGTATCGCCAACAAGAGATTCAAAAGTAACTCAATAGCTAAAATACTCTTACACACAACCTCCATCTCATGCACCTCATATATAAGAGGTACACTATATGAAACTGTCAAATTATTTTACAAAACTATATGCTAAAACAACCCAATAAAGTGGAGCCCATCTTATTTTTAATCCTAGATTCCTTATGATGTTTCAAAACACACATCAACATGTGTACCTCTCTTTTACAAGTCATTTACGTGTCTAACGTAATTTTATATTTCCTATTTCAGGAGACCTATCTTTCAAAGGCCATAACTTTTGTATTGGGTGTTTGATTGATGAATCGTTTGAAGTGCCAAAGATATCACAACATGCTCTATCAAGTTGTAACATTCTAGACTGATTATGGACACTTTTGGGCTATTTTGGAGACTCTAACACCCTCAAAATTGACTCTAAAACTTTCAATTGCAAGTTTCAAAAATAAAAACTTTAGTTTCTTCAAATATAGAGATTATCTTGCAACAAAAATCTATTGACATTCTTATCTAGCCAATTCAAAGCTTTGGAGAAAATGTTAGACCAATCCATGCTCAAATGAAAAATTACTAAAAATAGTAACCTTATGTATATGCAAGGTTGAGGCACCATTTTTCTAGCATTGTCCCACATTTCGAACACCTTGTGAGATAAAAGGGAGTAACTAGACATCAATATAGTTGCTATGGGCCATGAGGCCCATATACTCTAAATACCATCTGAAACTATTTTTGCTCACAACCTTAGTTGAAGAATCTACAACATTCATCAAAGTCTCTACCTTAACCAATTTCATCCTGCCATTCTCAACCATATCTCTAATGATATGACATTGAAGATCAATGTGTTTGGTTCAGACATTAAATGTCAAGCTCTTGGGCAAATCACACTTTTACTATCACAATAAATTTTCACTACACCTTATTTTATTCCAATATTCGAACACAATCTCCTCATCCAAATGGATTCTTTACATGCATGAGTAACTACGATATGAGTATGTGCAGGATCATGAGGGGCCAAAAAGTGGCGATAATCTAACTAAAATCCCGATTGATAGGCTAATTGAAAAATATCTATAACTTTCAAACGCTATCACATTTTTTGAATCTGAAACATGCATCATATTCTATGCTTCTTATACCACAGGATTAAAAAAAAATGAACTTCATAAAGTTTTGACCAAGTTATGATGGTTAGACATATGAGTTTTTATATTTTAAAAAAGATTTAGTAAAAAAATCATAATTAATTATTTATTTAAAAAAATACAAAAAAATATGTGTCACATCTGAACATGAGTCTTCTACTTATATCTTAAATCTTATAAAAAATATTATGATTTGATTGTGGTTAGGGTGGTCAAACAGACACCCGCTTCTTATATTTTTCTTGAAATTTTAGTACTACTGCATTGAAATTTCAATTTTTTGTAAAACATATATTTTTTCTTCTTCAGAAAACAACTTATAGTATCTTAGAAACTACATTCAATTTTCTATAGATTCTATTCTTACATATTTTTGAAATAATGTTGGTAACTCATTGAAATTTTTATGTCAAGTTGCCTAACTCTATTTTTCTAATTTTCATTGCCACTTAAGGGCCTTCTTGGCCCACCATGATCCTTCACATACCCATATACTTTGCTTCAGTAGTGGGCAAATAAACCACAACCTGTTGCTTACTCATCTAACTAATTACACCACCAAATAAAGTAAACACATAAGCACTAGTGGATCTTCTGCTATCAACATCACCTGGCTAGTGTAAATCCACATAACCATGAATATCAATAGGAATGTTATTTTGTATCCAATTGTCATGATAACACAAAAAATATTTTGAGGTACCCATCAAATATCTGAAGACCCTTTTAACTACATCCCAATGAATTCTACTAGGATTAGATATTATATACATCAAGCTTCCAACTACACTTTGGTAAGGCACTATGCCCATGTATTCCATCTTTGATGGGGATGTAGGACAGTATAAAATATATAATTTTGTTCCAACTATAAAAGTGACACATAATGGTCTCAAACTTTAGTAAAACTGAATTCACATACTTACTCTAACCTAGCCATAGATTTCTATTGACTCTATCTCTAATAATTTTCATCTGAAGATTGTGTTTCGTTGCACCAAGATTTTTTTATTTCAAATTTAGCAACAATTTGAGACTTTAGTTTTGAAATGATACCTTTTCCTTTATCAATGAATACCATATCATCAACATATAATGCAATGTACAAGAAACGATCACTATCAGATTTATAATAAACACAATGGTCTAATTTAGAAGTCTCAAATCCCAAACTCAACACATATGTATAAAATTTTTGGTGCCACATCCTAGGACTTTATTTGAGGCCATACAAAGATTTATTCAATTTACAAACCAAATTACTTTTACCTTTTACCACATAGTGCTTTGGCTGTGCCATATAAATATCCTCCTCCAAATAACCATGATGGAAAGTAGTTTTCACCTCCATTTGGTCAACCTCTAAATCATAAAAAATAATAGAAATAAAAAATCTAATGGATGTCATTATTGCAATAGGAGAAAATATCTCACCATAATCAACACCGTCAACTTGAGAGTAGCCTTTTGTAACCAACCTTGCTTTATACTTCTAAATGCCTTCATCTGAACCAATCTTTTTCTTGAACATCCATTTGCAACCAGAAGTTTTATGTCCTTCAGGTAGTGGTACAAGATCCCATGTATGATTATTTTTCAAAGATGTTATTTCCTCTTCCATAGAAATTTTCTAGGATTCTGCATCATTCATACCTAATCCCTCTTCTATAGATATCAGGTTCATCCACATTATTATTCAAATAAAAAATACATTTACAATCATCAAGAAAATACCTTTCAGGTGGTTTTCTATGTCTTGTAGACATTCAAACAAGTTGATTTGGAGGTTCTTTCTCCTTCTCTGCAGTTTCACAACTAGATGAGAACTCCTCAACTTCTTGCCTATTTAGGGGTCTTGATTCAACTCTTTCAAGCATAAAAGGAAATTGAATCACATCTTCTTGTTTAGTTTTTTCTGGTTGCAATGTAACAAAAGGAGGTTCAATTTCTAAAAAAAAGCACTTTTGATAAGTAGGAGGGGCTCTATAATGAATGGTTCATAAGGCACAACACTTGTTGAAGGTTTTGCAAGTGGGGTTGCAAGATAAGTGGGTTTAACCTTGGAGGGAACTTCGTGGTTAAGCACGCTTGAGTTGGAGTAGTACTGGGATGGGTGACCTCCTAGTAAGTCCCAATGCTTCACCCTTGTGAGCATCACCTAGATGTAATGAGTTCTTAGTGGACCATTCATTCTCATGAGAGATCCAGGTTCTTGTGAACCACTACTCGTGAAATATGGGTCAATGAGTTTGACTAAAAAACTACACAGTTGAACCCTGATAGAAATATCATAAAAACACTTCTACTATGTATTACCTTCTTTGCAATAGGGTCCCAAAGCTTGTATCCGTTCACACCATAATTGCATTCAATGACGATACATTTCATAGCCTTGTTCTCCAACTTTTTAAACTTCTCCTTTGGTACATGTGCATATGTCTCACAACCCAAAACTCTAAGATGTCTCAATGAAGGCTTATGACTTGACCATGCGTCCATATGTATTTTGTCAACAAGAGCTAATGTAGGAGACTTGTTAATCAGGTAGCGAGCAATGGCAACAACTCAAGAGCTCAAAATTTTTGTTCTAGACTAGTGCTATTCAACATACTCTTAGCCTTCTCCACCAGTGTCCTATTTATTCTTTCTACATGTCCATTATGTTGTGGAGAATACAAAGTTGTCTTCTATCTATGAATGCCACAATTTTTACATAATCTATGAAAATAATTAGAGAAAAATTCACTACCATTATCAATCCTTAAACATCTTATTTTCTTCCCTGTCTACAACTGAACGATTTTTTTAAATGCTTTAAGTTGAATGAAAATTTTATATTTACTCTTCATGAAATATACCCAAGTCCCACTAAAATCATCAATAAATGAAACATAATATGTGGATTTTGCATTTATACGACTAAACACATAAGAATGAATAAGATCCAACACACCACAAGATTTATGATAACTTGAGTAAAATTGAACATAGTTTTATTTTCCATAAATGCAATGCCCACATAAATCAAAATCAAGATTATACACTCATTAAAACCTTCAACAATTTTTTTTTTTTTCAAGGTCCTTAGACCCTTTTCTCTAATGTGGCCAAGTCTTTGTTGCCATAACATAGTCTTCTCTGTAGATAACTTTGCTTTAGAAGAAAGAGAAACCTTAGGTACCCAAAATCCATGGCCATCTACTGAAGTTGAAGCCATCACATCTTTCAATGAAGTATCCATATATTGAAGTTTTATAGAAGTGCTATTACACTCAACAATGTATGCTTCTATCTTATACAATGTGCCAAATCTGACACCTCTAGCAATCGCCATAACACATCTAACCATTTTACATCCTGCATCATAAAAGACTAGTTGCACACTCGCATCTATCTGTTTGCTCATAAATAATAAATTTTGTTTTAGTAGAAGGTTTAGGGCAAGTGCATTTATTACATCAAAAAGTTAAGTGTGTGAATAATAAAAGGTAATTTTACCTTCTCATTTATCACTTTACATTCTAAAGAAAAGAGAAGGAGTGAGCTCTACAAGGGAATTTCCATGTGAACAAAGTGTGAAAGAGATTTCGTGTGAAACCCTAATCCGGTGAAGAAAGGTGTTTTATTGTGAATCTTGTGAATTTGAAATTTCTGAGAATGGCTACTCCTTTAGTTGTTGATATTAGAAAGAGATCCCGCCTCAAATTCAAAAAGCACCAATTCAAATTTGTAGAAGATGACTGCTAGGTGCATTTTCCTCCATCTTGTATGGTGTTCTTCATGTCGAGGGCATTAGCCTGGCTTATATTCATGCTAATCTTGAGGAGTTAGGAGGTTATCAATTGAATCTATATTCCAATCAACTTCTAGGATAGAATCTTATAATTAAGCCTCAATTCAAGGTTTTGGAGTAGAAGAACTTTGCGCAGGTCGTTAGGTTTCCTGTGTTTAAAGAGAACGAGTGGGTTCGGTATGTATTGAACCAAATTCATGCCCAATTCATGTGGTTATGCAAGTCATTTAAGATCACAAAGGAAGAAATCAACATTGTAACAAGTTTGAACTCATTTGGTAGTTTTCCCATACTCCGGTTTGTGAAGAATCAAATGGTTATTGATACAGCCAATTCTAAATTTGACAAAGGGCTATGACTATCAATGACATTATCGAGCTAGATGTGAAATTTGCCTCTATGATTGTCAAAGACAAGGTCTATCACTCCAGTTGAGAGAATTCTATATCCGGTATTGCAATTTATGCTGCATATCAGATGGTTAAGGAGAATAAGGAGTGTGACCTGTGTGAGCTACTCCAGAGCTAGCTAATGGAGAATATGACTTTGATAAAGAAGGAAAAGAATACTACATTCAAATATGGTACTTTGATCTTATGCTTATTCTTTTATTTCATGAATGAAGTTCTAGGTATTGGTAATGTGCAATGGTCTAGTGACAGACCAATGGAAATTCAAATCAGAGAACTTCTATATAACATTGGAGATAGTAAAGCCCGAAGAACTGCTCTTTGGTGTTATTTCAAGAATTTCCAATGTGTGATGTAAGAAAGGGTAAGGATCCCTAAATCAGTTGTTGAGAAGTACCAAGAATCAATTTGTTTTACGGTTGACATTGATCCATGTTTGATGGAAGAAGTTGAACCTAGGACAGTGTGGATCATGCTCATGGGGTATGAGGTTGATGAGAAGATATTGGAGATTTATGGTCAACATTTGTTGAGTAAGCCTATTGATGCCTATGAGGAGAGATTTGGTAAATTTGCTGAGAAGGATTTGCAGTTGCATGTTCAATTCAAGAAGCCTGAGATAGTGAGGAAGGTGAGAAAGGAAGTAGAGTGATATGCAAAAAGCATTGGGATTACGGCAGAAGCAGTTAGGGAAGAAAGGAAGAGGACAATGAAAGCTACAAAGAAGAAGCCAGTTAAAGAATCTACTCCGATAGACTCCTTTGCTAAACCAAGACAAAACAAAAGCTCTGCACCCTCATCCAGTTCTCTCAAGTTAGCCAGCTCTGTGAATCTCAAGCCAAATCATTCGACAAAGATGGAAAGAGGAAGAAAGATAATAACTCAAGGGTATATGTTGAGGATGATGAAGAGACTGAATATGATGAAGTTGTGAAGGAAATCAAGGCCAAGGGCATCTAAATTATCCAAGGACAAGCCCTCCAGATAAGAGAAAGAAAGCAAGAAAATGTTCAGATTGACTTAGACAAATCCGGTATGTCAGTAGATGAAGTGGACAAAGCTTTGTCTATGCAAGGTAATCTGAAGGCATTTTTTGAGTTTTATAATAAGTTTGATGATGGTGATCAAAGGATTCTTGAAGAATCCACTATAAAATATTTTAACACATATATTTAATAGGGGTCTTGTAGAGAAAATGTCAGAAATTCCTAAAAGTCTATATGATGTTTTAGAAATGAGGAGAGTTAGTGCTCAAGCGGAGGTTGATAGACTAAGGGAAATTATCTTAGTCAATCTATGTCCAGTGATATCTATGGAAGAAATGAATAAGATACTCAAGGAAGCCAAAAAGGACTTTAGAAGCAAGACAAAGATAAATAAGCTTAGGATTGGGTAAACTGAGAAAGTGATTATTTAAGAGAGAAAAGATCCTTAAGTCAGTTATAGAGAGGAACAAATTTGATGTCATTTTAGAAGAAGCTCCAGGTGGTGGTGATTCATCTGCTTTGGAAGTCCAAGATGTGCCCTCTAAAGTTGAACAGGTTCTGGTAGGTGGTGAAGAGTTCAAAGTGGATGCAGTCGAGGATACTCAGAATCCTCTGGATCAACCAAAATTTGAAATATTGGTGGAGACGGAGACTCCAAAAGTAGAAACAAGAGACACTATAGGGACAGTAAAGGAGTTTTTGGAGAAGGACAAACAAGAATTGTTTGATCTCGAATTGGTTTAAGGTCCTATCAATTTCACCACTCTTTCTCCCATTCAGAAGTTGCAGCTAGCATCATTTTCTTAGGATAAGGCAAGGGAAGAGATTCTGAAATCTCACATTGAGGACAGTGAACTGCTTAGTCTTGCATCTGGTGTCTTGGAGATGATCATGCCCTCATTTGTCAAGGAATCATCTGATACTCCCTCCAGTCAATTCAAGAGCTTAATCAACTCAATAAGTACTGACTTTGAATCTTTAGAGAAGTAAGCAGAAGTCAAGGTCCAAAATGAGTTTGATGTAAAAATTTAGTAAGTTGAAGGAAATGATTAGAAATTATAGGATCTTGTTAGACACTTCTATTAAGAGTATTCAAGATGCCTTATCTGAAGGAGGCAGTGTCTAAAAATCATGCTTATCATTGTCTAAATTTACTGGGGATATTGAGAAGAAGATTAATGAGTATGAGAAGCAATTAGAAGATATTTTTTAGTCCTTTGTGATGAATAATGATGAACAACGGATACCCCAACCAGTACTGAGAGGGGGGGGGGTGAATCAGTACAGGCAAAAAATCTCTCAACAACTTATCTAGTTAACACAATACCAATTGGTTGTCACCATTACTGAACTTAACCATGGAAATACCGGTTAAACACAGTAAGACATCAGATAACATAAACTGATAAGTCAGAACACTTCAAATACTATCAATACTTGATATCAAATTCACCCATAAACATATGCATGTGGTATACTAGTAATACCATAACCTATTAACTCTGCATGCATAATCTTTCAACCAAATAATTCATAAACATCACATGAAAAATGCATAACACATAACACACAGATTTTTCACGTGGAAACCCAAATGGGAAAAACCACGGTGGGGATGAATACCCACAAGTTTGTTTTTAAACTCTTTTGAAGCTCGCCCTATTAGGAGCCTAGTCTAGTTAAAGACTTTATGATAAGGTTCTGTTAGGAACTGATCCTATTAGAGATCACCCGGTTAAGGGATGGCTACATACCCTGTTAAAGGTTGAAACCCTATTATAGGTTACCTTGCTAGAGGATTTGAATAACTCAATGATCTTGAGTCACCTGGTTACAGGTTTTACAATAAGCCTATTAAAGCTACCTAGTAAAGGGATTTTCCAACTGTTGAAATGATTAGAAGACAACAGGTAAAACTTCTGATATGATAACAACACTACATGCCAAGGTAGATCCTTTTCATTTCCTCTACTCTACAATCACACTCTGCAGTTTTCATCTTACTGGTCTGGCAAGTATCTCATCACTCGGACACACACACAACTTGTCTCAACAACTTTACAATAACAAACATCATCGACCTTATAGATAACAGTCAGGTCAGTAACATAAACCCTAAACCCTAAGCATCTTAGGTTTACAACACAGGCGGTCCATTCCTGACTGTACAAACACATTTCATAGAGTATTACACTTTCAAAATATCACAAGATAATTTGCATCGTTCATTCATCACCGCACATGGGAATCAGTAACCCATCACACTCTCTTCTCATACCACTAAGAAGAATGATCATTCCCAAGGTAGACTTCAAACGCAGTCGATCTTCTCATACCTCAGTCCTTCACATGCACAAGGCTGACGTGGCACCTCGATCTTACTCATATCTCTTAGCTAACTTATCACATAGTATCACCGGTTGCATCGCACAAGATGGATCACCAAACCGATAACCATAGAGATGAGACTACCAACCGGTAGTCACACTTAGTAAAAACCTAACACCGGTTCACTGTATCTCTTCCTACCTCTTCATAATGGTTCACTTGAACTTATTGACATCAATGAAAACATACATTATCACCATATCAACATACCGGTTCACCATATGCTAATAATATCCAACAATCTCCCCATATGCCAACAATATCCAACAATCTCCCCCTTTGGCATTGATGGCAATACTCAATGTAGCATTGCAACTGAAAACATTATAGACCAGTGTATCTTCAACATCAGATATCTTCTCTCCATACATTAGATATCTTCTCCACACACATAGGATATATTCTCCCCACAGATCAGATATCTTCTTCCCCTTTGACAACAATGCCAAAGTGGAGGCACAAGCTTCCAAAATCTACTATGCTGCATCCTAAGGAGTAGCATCCTTCAACACATCAATCCTGAAGAATTTGTCGATGTAGTACTTGACTAATGTGGAGCACACAACTTTAATTGATTTTGTGAAGGGGCAAAACCCCTAATTCACCTCTCAAATAGGTAAATGTAGTCTTCGGTAAGGGCTTAGTGAATATATCTGCTAGCTGCTCCTTACTGGAAACATGTTATAGTACAACCTCCTTATTCTGAAATTTCTCTCTCAAGAAATGTTATTTAAGCTCAATGTACTTAGTTCTAGCATACAATATCGGTTCTTGGAAATATTTATTGCACTTGTGTTATAACAAAATATATTCACCAGTTCAGATACAGGTATTTTGAAACCTTCCAATACATACTTCATCCAAATTGCTTGAGTGCAGTTCATAAATGCTGCCACATATTGTGGTTCAGCTATAGATTAGGAAATACAACTCTTCTTCTTACTTGTCCATGATACTAATCTTCCACCGAGAAAGAACGCTCCACCGGTTGTGCTTTTCTGGTCGTCCACATTACCTCCCCAATCGGCATTGGTATATACCTTGAGATTATAGTCACCATTATATGGATATCGCAATCCATAATCAACTATTCCTTTGAGATATCTAAGAATCCTTTTGACAACTACCAAGTGGGATTCTCTTGGACATTTCTAAAAATGAGCTACTATACCCACTACATGAGCAATATCTGGTCTGCTGTGCACGACATAGTGCAGCTTACTGATCATTGACCAGTACTCCTTTTCATTCACTAGTGCTAAATCATCTCCCTTAGTCAGTTTACAGCCAGTCACCATCGGTGTACCAGCCGGTTTGCTTTCCTCCATGCCAAAAGTCTTCAATACCTCTTTGACATACTTGGACTGGGTGATAAAAATACCTTCTTTCATTTACTGAATCTGTAAACCAATGAAGAACTTTATTTCTCCTATCAAAGACATCTCAAACTCTTTTTTCATTTCATCTGCAAATGCATGACTCATTTTATCATCTCCTCCAAAGATTATGTCATCCACAAACATTTCACAGATCAGAATCTGATCACCTTCTGATTTCAAGTAGATGTTACTATCTTCACTTGTTCTCTGAAATCCAATCTTCACAAGATGAGAGTGTAGTCTTTTATACCATGCCCTAAGTGCCTGTTTTAGTCCATACAGGGCTTTGTGTAACCTGCACACCATGTCACTATCTTCTGATAAGGAAAACCCTTCTAGTTGCTCTATATACACTTCCTCTTCTAGGATTCCATTCAGAAAAGTAGACTTCACATCCATCTGATAAACCTTAAATCCCTTAAATGCTGCAAATGCAAGTAGCATTCGAACACCTTCTAGTCTAGCCACAGGAGCAAAGGTTTCTCCATAGTCTTCTCCCTCCTCCTGAGAGTATCCCTTGCATACAAGCCTAACCTTGTTTCTTACAACTGTACCTTCTTCATGTAGCTTATTCCTGAAGACCCATTTAGTACCTATGCCATTTTTATGTTCTGGCTTGGGAACCAAAGACCATGTTGTATTCTTCTCTATTTGGTCTAGCTCCTCTTCCATTGCTTTAATCTAGTCTTCATCTGTAAGAGCTTCTCTAGAAGTCTTGGGTTCAAATTCAGAAATCATGCAAGAATTCTCCTTTACTTTTCTTCTTGTGAGTATCCCTGCATCTTTATCTCCTATGATTTTCTTTGGATCATGATGCAGCTTCACATATCTAGGATTGAATCTAGCCTGATTTGTTAGATTTTCTTCTTCTTCTTCTCTTGCTACAGGTTCTATCGGTATAGGAACATTGAGATCTTTATAAGTTTCTTTCTTAACCAGTTCCCAGAAGGCTATACCCGGTTCATCTTCCACTTCTTCGCTGCATGTTTCCTCAGGTTCCTCAGGGGATTCATCAACCCTAACATTGATACTTTCAACAATTTTTTGAGTTCTATTGTTGTAGCACTTGAGAGCTTTGCTCTTAGTGGAATATCCCAAAAATATTCCTTCATCACATTTTGCATCAAATTTGCTCAAATGCTCACCTCTCTTGATATAGCACTTACTACCAAACACTTTAAAGTAACTCACAATGGGAATTTTCTAGGTCCAATACTCATAAGGGGTTTTATCTTTGCCTTTCTTGATGAGTACCCAGCTCATAGTATAGACTGCAGTGCTCACCGCTTCTCTCCAAAAAGTGTGAGCAACCTTTCCTTGGATCGACATTGTTCTAGCCACTTCAACTACAGTCCTGTTGTTTCTTTCTGCTATTCCATTCTGTTGTGGTGTCCTTGGGGCAGACAACTACCTCTTGATACCGTTATCTTCATAGTACTTATTGAATTCATCAGAAGTGAATTCTCCTCCTTGATCAGTTCTCAGGCATTTTATCTTTTTACTACTTTCTTTCTCCATTAATGCTCTAAAATCTTTGAACTTCCCAAATGCTTCAGACTTGTCTTTCAATAATGTGACCCACATCATTCTTGAGAAGTCATCAGTAAGAATCATAAAATACCTATCTCCCTGAATACTTCTAGTTTTCATAGGACCACACAAATCAGTATGCACAAGATCAAGTAAATTTTCTGCTAACAAAGACTTACCTTTAAAAGTTGAGGAAGACATCTTCCCAAGTTGACATTCTTTGCACAAAGAATTCTCAGGTTTGTTCAACAAAGGTAATCCTCTTACTGCCTTGATCTTACTGACTTTAATAATATTGTCAAAGTTCATATGAAAGAGTCTCCTATGCCATATCAAACTATCATCAAACTTAGCCATTAGACATCGACTTATCTTGGCATTCAACTGAAATAGGTTACCTATGGTCTACTTACCAGTGGCAATAAGTTCACCACTCTTCCCAATTATACTATAGATTCCACCTTTGAATTCCAGAACTAATCCTTTCTTATTCAGCTGAGCAACACTCAATAGGTTATGCTTAAGGCCTTCTACCCAGTAGACATCATCTACACTGCTCTTTCCATTTAGTGAGATGCATCCTTTACCTTTCACCAAGCATGGTGCATCGTTGCCAAATCTGACAACACCTCCATCATATTCCTCCAGAGACAGAAAATTTCTCTGGTCACCAGTCATGTGGTGAGAACAACCACTATCAATTATCCACTCATTAGAGTTGTCAATGCAAGAGACAAGATCTTTCTTGTCAGACACTTCTTCCTTTATTGCTACACACTATGTCTTCATTTTCTTCATCCTCTAATTCTTCATCAGTGACACCTTCATCCACCACAACTAGACAATTTCTTCTATTTCCACCTTTATACTTTTTGAACCTCTCCGGTTTATCCTTATTGTCAATGTTAGGGCAATTAACAACTATATGTCCTATCTTATTGCAGGAAAAATATTTCGAAGGAAGTTTACCTCTATATTTTCCAGTTTCCTTCAGAAGTCTTTTAGCAAGAAGAGCTTCAAACTCCATCAGAATCTCTTCATCATCCATATCTCTGCATTGTTTGGATTCATAATTGGTACTAGTTTCTTTTCCTTTTCTGGATGGTACAGTAGATTCTTTAAAGGCTAACTCAGTATTCTGAACACTGCCATCATAGCTATTCAACTCATATGCAGTTAACTTTGCAATGATAGAATCTAAGGATACCTTGGTTTTATCAATATACCTTAGTTCCTAGATAGCAACAACTCTGATTGCATAAATTGGTAACAATGATCTAAGGACTTTACTAACAACAGTGGTATCATCAATAGGTCCTTCAACACTTTTAATATCACCAACCACAGTCTTAATCCTAATGCCATACTGCTGAATGGTCTCACCTTCAACCATCCTCATATCCTTAAATTTACCTCTAAGGCTTTCTTCCTTAGCTTTCTTTACATGCTCATCACCACCATAGATGTTTTCCAATGCATCCCATACATCCTTAGGTGTGTCCTTGTCTTATACATCAATAAAATCAATATCTGACAGGTTGCTGATAAGGGCTTCCATTACTTGGCCATTTTCCTGGATCTCTCTCTTCTGATCATCAGTCAGAGTACTAGTGGGAGTCACATAGGCATTCTCAACATAGCTCCACTATTGAGCACCCATACTCTTGATGTAAATCTTCATTATGTCCTTCCATATCTTAAAGTTATCTCTATTGAACTTAGGACCTTCCCTCTTCATCATTACAAAAAGATCTTTTACCTCAAGTGCTTAAGCTTATATCACCAAGGACCTGGAGGCGCTCTGATACCAATTGATGAATAATGATGAACAACAGATACCCCAATTGGTACTGAGAGGGGGGTGAATCAGTATAGGCAAAAACTCTCTCAACAACTTATCTAGTTAATGCAATACCAACTGGTTGTCACCATTACTGAACTTAACCATGGCAATACCGGTTAAACACAGTAAGACATCAGATACCATAAACTGATAAGTCTGAACACTTCAAATACTATCAATACTTGATATCAACTTCACCCATGAACATATACATGTGGTATACTAGTAATACCATAGCCTATTAACTCTGCATGCATAATCTTTCAACCAAATAATTCATAAACATTAGATGAAAAATGCATAACACATAACACACAGATTTTTCACATGGAAACCCAAATGGGAAAAACCACGGTGGAGATGAATACCCACAAGTTTGTTTTTGAACTCTTTTGAAGCTCACCTTGTTAGGAGACTAGTCTGGTTAAAGACTTTACAATAAGGTTCTGTTAGGAACCAATCCTATTAGAGATCACCCAGTTAAGGGATGTCTATATACCCTGTTAAAGGTTGAAACCCTGTTAGAGGCTACCTCGCTAGAGGATTTGAAGAACTCAATGATCTTGAGTCACCTAATTACAGGTTTTACAATAAGCCTGTTAAAGCTACTTGGTAAAGGGATTTTCCAACTATTGAAATGATTAGAAGACAATAGGTAAAACTTGTGATCTGATAACAACACAATATGCCAAGGTAGATCCTTTTCATTTCCTCTACTCTGCAATCACACTCTGCAGTTTTCATCTTACTGGTCTGGCAAGTATCTCATCACTCGGATACACACAAAACTTTTGCCAACAACTTTATAATAACAAACATCATTGAACTTATAGACAACAGTCAGGTCGGTAGCATAAACCCTAAACCCTAAGCATCTTAGGTTTACAACACAGGCGGTCCATTCCTGATTGTCCAAACACATTGCATAGAGTATTACACCTTCAAATAGATCACAAGATAATCTGCATCATTCATTCATCACCGCACATGGGAATCAGTAACCCATCACGCTCTCTTCTCATACCACTAAGAAGAATGATCATTCCTGAGGTAGTCTTCAAACATAGTTGATCTTTTCATACCTCAATCCTTCATGCACACAAGGCTGACGTGACACCTCGATCTTACTCATATCTCTTAGCTAACTCATCACAGAGTATCACCGGTTACATCGCACAAGCTGGATCGCCAAACCAATAACCATAGAGCTGAGACTACCAACCGATAGTCACACTTAGTGAAACCTTGACACCGGTTCACTGTATCTGTTCCTACCTCTTCATACTAGTTCATTTGAACTTATTGACATCAATGACAACATACATTATCATCATATCAACATACCGATTCACCATATGCTAACAATATCCGACAATCTCCTCATATGACAACAATATCCAACACTTTGATTGTTTGACTACTTCTGTGGCTAGTCAAGAAGGTCAAGTCATATCCTTGATTGATAAGATTAAGAGCTTAATGCATGATAAGGATAAATTTGTTGGTAGAGTTGGCGAGCTTCGAGGTCTAATTGGTCCCAAGATGGAAACATTGCTCAGTGCTTTGAATGAAGCTCAATATGCCACGATTATCAATGAATCGACATATCTTCAAATGACAGAGATGCAAGCATATCTTTTCAACGGTTACATTTCAATTTTGGAGAATCTCAAGAAAGGTTGGGACATTAATTTTATTGATTTTTTTTTTTGCAGATATATTTAAATTCATGTAAGTTAGAGGAGTTTGTTTGTACACATGCTGTTGTATATAGAGTTTTTGTATGAATTTTGGCATGTGAAACACCACCTTTACCATTGATGTCAAAGGGGGAGTGTAGGGCAGTGAAAAATGTTATAATCATCTCAAGGGAGTTTTGGAGTTTTGAGTTTTTGAGTTTTGCAGTGTGTGTTCGTATGTGGTATTGATTCCGACACAGTCATTTTTCACTAACCGTTGCCATCAATGCCAAAGGGGGAGATTGTTGGCAAGAGACACTGCACATGTTATCTAATGTTTTTATTGATGGAAAATCAAGTCAATGTACCCATCTGTGTTGCTATATTAGATCATATCAGAAGTTAGATTGGAGATTTGCTCATGTCCAACAAGCTTAGAACAAAGCATCTGACAGAGTTCAATATTTTGGCTTGTATTTCTTCTTAGATTAATATTTTGTGTTGCAGATTTGAAGGAAGATTGATAGATGTCTAAAGTACCTTATTCTATAATTTTAGTCTCCAATGATGATTGGTGTATGAGTTAGAAGCTTCTGTGTACCAGTTTTTGGTATGACAATGCAGAACGACCGACTTGTGTAGTTGACCCTTATGCGGATTATGTGGAGCGATTTTGGTGATTGTTTTTGTGATCGAGGATATTTAGTCGATACATTTGGTAGCGTGTAATCAATTATTTTGGTCTACATTAGCATTTGAGTTTGGATTTTGCCGCTAGTTTGTACACGTTTCATAAAGTAATGATTTTTTCTTGAGCCGACATGTATCCGATTTGTTTTCTTGTTGAGGATATATATGAGAGTGATGGTTTTAATAATCTTGGATGTGTGAAAGGTGTTGTTAATCGATTGTGTGTAGTTTTAGATGCACAACTTAGAGATTTGTGCTTCGGATTTTAGTAGAGCAGTGAGACAGAGCGGGATAAGACAAAGTATGAAAAGTGTGCTTAGTGTGCTTAACCGAAACTATAATCAAGCATTTGTAGATTCTATTCATAGTTTATTGAATTCAGTGATCTATTGTAATTCATTTGTAGGAAGTGAGCCTATCTTTCTTGAGCAGTGAGCTATAGGCAGTATGCCCGAATGCATGTGCATTATCATTGTAAAACTTCTAACTGAGTATACTCATATTGTGGGTCCATCCCCATCATGGTTTTCCCCTTAACTGGGTTCCACATATAAAAATCTTGGTGTGATGGTATTGTGGTTGTTTATTTTGTGTTCTTGCATATTTCTTTTAATTAAATGCATTAAATGGTTCAAAGAATAGATTGAAGTCAAAATATACAAAACACTGATTCACCTCCCCTCTTGCGTTCCTTGATCCCAACAATACAATACATCGCTAATTTTTTTTATTCTATCATCAGGAAACTTGATTCATACTTTACCATGACCAATAATATCTAAATGAGAATCATCACCCAAGGACACCTTAACTCCATTAAATTTGTTATATTAAAAAAATAAATATCTATTGGAAGTCATAGGGAAGGATACACTTGAGCCCATTAAGCATGCATCATTACCTACATTTGTGGCTAAAGTTGCAATGAATGCATCATCATCTTCCTTCTTGAACTCAAAATTAGAATCTAACTTCTTTCCTTTCTTTTTTTTTTTCTTCTTTGCAATCCTTAGGGAAGTGTCCTAATTTACTACAATTCCAACATATGAATTTGGACTTTCCAAGAGATTTGGATCTCCCTCTAGAATTGGATTTGTCATTCTTCTCATTATTCTTGCATTTTTCCTTAGGTATTCCATGAACAATTAGGGCTTCCTTTGAATTGATGGATAATTTCCTCTGCATCTGTTCACAAAGCAAGACACCCAACACATCTTAATAATCAAAACAATAGAATTACTACCGATAGCCATAACAACGGAATCCCACAAATCAGGCAAAGAACAAAGCAATATCTAACATTTCTCCTCTCCATCCATCTTGACACCAATAGATGTCAATTGAGCCACCACTATATTGAATGCTTCTAGGCGGTCTATAATCCATCCACCTTCTTCTATTCTTGAGGAATACAATTCCTCAAGAAAATATTATCTAATAAAGATTTGGCTTGATACATCTCACCAATATTGTTTCATATCTTTTTTGTAGAAGTCTCTTCATGGACATTGATTAGAATAGTCTACCAAGCACAATCTAATTAGACCATTGTCTTTGTGATCCATATCATCATATTGAGTTGCAATAATAAAATCTGAATGTGTTGATACATTCACATCAAGAACATCCTAGAGATCTTGATCTATTAACTAATCTTCCATCTTCATCTTTCACATCTCAAAATTACTTCCAAAAAATTTCTCCACCTCTATTCTCCCTAACGAACTTTCCATCGGAAAATTCTAGCAACAAGATAAAAAAAGTATCTTTTGTAGAAGCTCCCACTCAAATTTGGATTAGCTTAGAAAATCCAACAATCCACAACTAAAACTAGAGGTGATCATGCTCTGATACCACTTGTAAGGATGTTAAGTAGCAGATCAACTTCCTACACTAAACTTAAGTGGAGAGTAATTGAATTTTTTTTTATAGATCATTATGATAGTTACACAAACTTAATAGAAATAAACATAAATAGTATGCATACCACAACACAATGATTTACGTGGGGAAAACCCTTTCGAGAGAAAAAACCCACACTCCAAAAACCGCCTATTATATTATTCAAAATTCAATAACAAATTACAATATACTTGCAGAGCAAGATTTTTATAAAAGTTTCACCAACTAGAGATTCAAAAGTATCTCAATAGCTATAATAGTCTTAAACAAAACCTCCATCTAATGTACCTCATATATAGGAGATGCAATACTCGAATTTGTCAAATGATATTATAAAACCATGGGCTAAACCACCCAATAAAGTGAAATTTGTCTTATCTCCAATCCTTGATGCCCTATGATGTGTCAAAACACACATCAACATGTGTACCTACATTTTCAGATCATTTATGTGTCTAATGCATTTTTTATATGTTCTATTTTAGGAGACCCAACTTTCGGAGGCCATAACTTTTGAACCAAACCATTTGAAGTGCAATAAACATTGTGATGCGCTCTATCAAGCTATAACCTGGTACATTGGTTATAAACATTTTCAAACCATTTTGGATCATCTAAATCCCTCAAAATTGATTCCAAAACTTTCATTTATAACTTTCAAAAATCAAAACTTTAATATCTTCAAATCTAGATATGATCTTGCGATGAAAATTTATTGGCCTGCTTATCTATCCAAGTCAAAGCTTTGGGGAAAATTTTGGACCAATCCATGCTCAAATTATAACTTACTAAAAATAGTAACCTTATGTATATGCAAGGTTGAGACATCATTTTCCTAACATATATTACCATTGGAAGTCAACTTAAAATATGAAATAGATTTATATATCTATATAAAGACATTATTTATAATTTGTTTGAACATATCTCTCCTCCACAAAATTTCTGAGCATGTCCTAGAGAAAGCATTATTAGGCAACTTTCTTTAGAATTGAATATTATGGTACAACAAGCTACAACCACCTATATGCAAGTGTGTTTTGTATGATTTTGATGGTATGATAAAAGAATTAGTATCCGGTATAATACTGAGAGGGGGGGGGGGGTGAATCAGTATATTGAAAAACTGATAATAAGTTCCCAAACTCAAGCTCAGTCAAACAAAGTAAACATATCTCAGTCAAGATAAATACTCATAGGAATACTTGACATTAACCAGTTTAACTGTTAAGACAACTTTAATAGTAAACACCTTCAATCTTGTAAACATCAACAATGCTTAATCATAACTCAACATATCCATCTCTCAATGCTTATACTTAACATGCCTTATTAGAAGTTAATCAAATCAAAAAATAAGATCACAACCACAAAAGCATTCACCACTTGACACAAATGTTTATACGTGGAAAACCCAAATAGGTAAAAACCACAGTGAGATGGGACTCACAAGGATAGCTATCTAAACTCTTTCGAAGTTTGCCTTGTTAGGAGCCAAATCCTGTTAGAGCTTTACAATAAGTCCTGTTAAAAACTAATTTCGGTTAAGAATCACCCAGTTAAGGGATTTACAAATATGCCTTGTTAGAAGCATAATACCCTGTTAGGAGTAACCTCACTGGAGGATTTAAGAATCCAAGCTAATGGACAACCTTGTTAGAGGATTTAATGAGTAACCAAGCTTGTTAGAGCTTACCTGGTTAAGGGATTTTACTTTTGTTGTAATTGTTAGAAAATAACAGGTTTTCTTGATCTGTCTAAGTAGAACTATCTTTGCTTGATATGATCCTTCTAAGCTTCAATCTGCCTTCACTCAAAGTGCAGATCCATTCACTGGTTCAGAAACCACACACTCAACAGGTTTTCTATCAACCTTGCCAACAACCTTTACAAACAACTTCATCGACCTTAAATACAAATCAATTACGTCTATAACACAACAAAACCTAATTCTCATCATTGAGATTACAAACAAGTTGGTTCAATCTTGACTGTTAGAAATCATAACAATCTCTTCACATTCTTCAAGACAATTTCAACCGCTACATGATTACTGCTCCATTGGATTTTGTAACTCATCACACGTTGTGCATTAAATGCAACCCACTTTGCTCCTTCCCTAGACAATAAGAAAATGTGCCAAATGAATTTGAATTTATCCTCATACAGTGATTACACATGTTTCCATCATTACTGCTCATCAGATAATAAACCAACAAACTTGATCGGTTAGGGTTTAACAGCTGATAGGGTTTACCGATTACATTACATGGGAATGTTTAACCCTTCACACCAGTTCATCGGTTTAACTCACAAACTTTACATACACCGGTTACAACATCTTGTACAACTCTCTTCTTACCAGTTATAAGCCAATATAAAAAACAACAATATCAACAATAACATGAATACCTTTTACTGATTCAATTGACATCAATGACAACATATCATTAATGCAATCTCTATGCAAAATACCAACAAATTTTTCCTTTTATATCTTGTCATGTCATGTTATTGCATCAACCCCTAAAGATCTTATCCAAAAAGAATTAAATCACCATCATTAACAAACCTGAGTTAATATCACTTCAATTCAATATTTTAGTTCAAATTTAGCCTCATCCCACTAGGGCTAACCTCTCTTTTCTAATTAATCATATCTATAGTGGAGGTTAATTCCTACCCAAGATTTGATTAAGGAAAGACCTTATACAACACAACATCTTTCCCTCTTTTCTATGTGTATTTTAGAAATCTGACAACCAAAATTTGTAGAGTTGTAGATGGAAGCCTAAGACCTACAATTCCGAATTTTGAATAGGAAAACATCATGGACTATGTTAGTTAGCATAGTTGTTCAAAATATTTTAGCTGAATTTTGGAGAGTGTGATCTATAGAACATCTTGATCCAAAATCTAAAGTATTAGCTGATGGAAGCACCTCCAAGACTAAGGTTCCTAACACCTTAGTCTGACATGTTCAAGCTCAAATTTCAGTGATAGATTCCTTTCCGGGTCTCAAATTACCAAAACTGGACTTCTGTGTTTACTTTGTGATCTATTTCTATCTGTTTATGTTGAATCTTATCAATTTCCCGATACTTTACCTAGTTCTTACATCTTTAATTCAAATTACATCAATCACACACAACAACAAAAAAAGAGAATAATCACATACATCATCCAACTCTCCTTTGGGACATAAGTTGGATCATATTGGTTATCTTCCTCCAATGAAAAGTGGAAATAATGATAATTTAAGCTCTTATTTTACATTCCTAAGATAAGACTCCTATTTCCAACATTTCACAAACATATGAAGTGATACAAAAGCATAAAATAGCCTTAGTAAATTTAAGCTAGGTGTGAATAGGTCAATCTTAGAAAGATAATATCCTAGGGTGAAAGCATAATGTTGTGTCACACTTTTATAAAGGAAATGGTCAATGTTGATTCAAATTTTTAAATTGAATCAATAGAAAGTGAAATATATGTTTTGAATTTTGAAATGATGTAAACTAATAAAATTTATAATTTTTTTTTTGTATTTTATGTTTATAATTTTTTTAAAAAATAAAAAATTATTTGAATATACTTTCTTGTAAAGTAAACACTACAATTTAGTTGTTGTTAAAATACTGAAATTGAAGTTACATGAGGCGTCACACTTTATATAGTAAATTTTACCCTTTTCTCTTTAATTTTTTTGTGTATATTGATAACATGAAACTTCAGTGCAAAAATATATTTTAAACTATTTTTTATGTATATATATTTTTCAATAAATTTAAAAAGTTGTGTGTACTGAAATATAACTCTTTCCATTTGGCATCACCATTCTTCTTAATTATTTATCCAAATTAGAAAATAATTATGTCATCTTGACATAAACTCTTTTCTCTAGTGCATTTTACTTTTTTTTCAAAATTTTAAACAAATTTTAGTATTTTTCCTTTACAAGATAATCAACCTTATATTTTAGTGTTGATGACCTACTTTAAATAAAAATAAAATATAAAATATAAAAACTAATTAAAATATCAAAAAGATATATATTTTAGAAAATTCACTTATAGATCTATAAAAGGGTATTTTTACATTTCAAAAAAAATATTATTTATAAGAGTAGGAGTTGTTGAAACATTGATTTTTTCAAAATAAAAAAATAAATTGGTAATTAAACCCAAAGTGGTATAAAATATAAATTTAGTAGACAATTCCAATTGGAAAAGTTGTGACCCATGTATAAGATAGTTATAATGCATCTCTATAGACCATATGTTTGACTAAAATAAATTTATAGCTAGAATTACATAAATTCAGTTGTGCTAATAAGTTGGCTTGAAACGTGACATAGTTTTGTGCTTTTGCCTCCTAAATAGATGTAAAATGGTTCTACAAACTCCACCATTGTTATACCTCAATGTTAATGATTAATTGGTTTGAGTCTAGAGAAGAGAAAAAATACCCATGAATTCTATAGAAATCATGATCTAAGTAAGATGTTATGAAGAAAAGGTATCACAAGAAATATTTGAGGTGTGGGTATCTTCCTTCCCTAGACATGTCAAAATCTATTTGGAAAGATCTCCAGTCACCATTGGATCGAATTTGGTAGTTGTAGAAATTTCACACACAGACACACACACACACACACACACACACACACA